>NW_025893095.1:364374-454165 GCF_002878395.1 Capsicum annuum
TTGGTAAAAGACCTGTCATTTTGAACTCTATGAAGTTCATATGTAAATAAATCCCCTTGCATCATTCTAACTGGTCCACGTGACTTATTAAACGCTAATATGTCTTTTGATTGGTTTTGTGTCATAATCTAATTCCTCAAGTCATGATGATGCCTACTCTATTCCACCAATAGACAAGCCAAGAAAATAGCTCAAAATGCGAGTAACGGGCTAATGGAAGAAAAACAAGGAAAGACAAGAATAAATCAACACCAACAATAAAGACATAGGTGAAAGCTAAGAAATATGCATATATAATACACCGTATAGAGGGAGAGAGGGGACAAATATGCTAGATGATCCCACCAAGAACTGGTATGACTGGTAATACAACCTCTATTAACAATAAGAAGAGTACTAGATAGTATCCAAAATATACATAATATATACATAGTAGACTCGAAGGAAAAAGACTATACTAGAATAGATGGAGGAGGATTAACCTCAGACTGCACAAAGTTCACCCTACTCTGGATCAGTATTGTGTCTGAGAATCACGTCGATATCGGTGGCTCTGTCATGACCCAATTTATGAGTCATAATGAAACCTACTCTGTTTCGCCAGTAGTAAGCCAAATCATAACCCAGAGCTAAACACAATGGGTTAACTTGGTTAAAAATGCCCAACTTAGGCAGAAATCAACAATACAATTGATAAATAGGTAGAACATTCGACGTAGATAAAAATAGTCACTACAAGAAACCATCCCACGATCTGGTAGAGCTAGTACAATATCATCTAATACTAATACAACTCAAATGTCTAGAATTGTCAATAACATCTATCTCAATAACAAAGACTGAATATCAAAAGATAGAAAGAAATAAATGAATCCAACTCTAAGAGCTTACCCTATCTCCAAAAAATTAACACAACACGATCAACGATCAACGACGATAGCTAGTACTATGCTCTACACAAAAAAGATACAGAAGTGTAGTATGGGTACCAAAACAATGGGTACTCAGTAGGCATCATCAGCCGACTGAGCTAAATAATGATATAAGTATGATAAAATACAAGAAAACTTAACTAAGTCAAGGTATAAAACAAACCTGAATCATCTTCAATACAGTTGAACATAATAAGTAATTTAACCCAAATAACAATATAACACAAGGCATCAACACATGATAACATCGACGTGGAATATATAGTAAATAAATCAGAATAATAACACATCATAAGGCATCACACAAGCAATCACAAAATATAAAATTAACTCCCATACGTCAATTGGTATAGAAAGTAAATAACTCATCACAGACTCCTATACACCTGGAGAGTACACTCAAAGATAGAATAAAGAAACCATTCATCGCTTACAAATTACCAACTCATTATTTAACCACCATTCCACAATTTACCAACATTTGGCAAAGTATCCATATTCCACAATTGTACCAACATATAGCAACCTTATCACTAATACTCGTTATTCACCATTTATTAGCTAACCATCTTTATTAAATAATTCATTTAATTACTAGTCGTTATATAACCTATAGTCATCATTTAACAACTATTCACCACATATTCATTAATCACATTAGATAATTATCATTTATTAACTAATCATTCTTTACCAACTAATCCTCATTTCTCAACTAGTCATGATTAGTCACTTAAACAATATCCACCACTAATCCTTATTTATTACTAATCATCAACTACACCACCTTATCATCATTTATCACTTTCGGGAAATGACCGACATCCCTAATATCAACATCATACCC
The DNA here is from genome assembly GCF_002878395.1 of Capsicum annuum. NCBI lineage: Eukaryota > Viridiplantae > Streptophyta > Magnoliopsida > Solanales > Solanaceae > Capsicum > Capsicum annuum. The sequence goes on from NW_025893095.1 coordinate 366,154, forward strand.
AACTTGTATAAGTATGTATATATATATATATACATACATATGTATATGAATGTATATATATGTGTACATAAATATATGTATATGTATATATATATGTATATGTATATGTATATATATACATACATATATATATACATACATATATATATACATACATATATATGTATATATATATGTAGCTGGACTCAAACCAGTAGATGTATACATAACTACATCGACGCATATATATATATATAAATATATATCCAAACTCGAACCGGTAGATGTACACATAGGTATATCAACATAATCATCCTCTGGCCTTGTAAGGTATAAGTGCATCATCATAATTATCCTCTGGCAAATTCATCCTCCGACCTTGCTGTGTATCAATGTATCATATAATCATCCTCCAAAATTGAAATGAGTATAATCAACATTATCATCATCTTTCAGAATTAAGCCAAGTATAATAAATATCATCATCATCTTCCAAAATTGAACATGGGTATAATCAATATCAACATCATCTTTTGAAATTGAAATGAATTAAGAAAAATCATCATCATCTTTCGAAATTTAACCGAGTAAAATTAATATCAACATCATCTTTCAAAATTAAACCCCATATATATATATTAAATATTCAAACTCAAACCGGTAGCCACATAATCATAGTTGATGGAAAAATCAATAGCATAAGTTCTAATATAGTCAAGTATCATACATTCTAGCATAATAATAGCATAACTTTGTAAAAAATTAATAAACGTGACTTCTAGCATAATTAATAACACAATTGCTAAAATCATCAATAAGAATGTTTTCTAGCATCATAATTAATTAGCATGATCATAATCATAAGTAACAACATAGGCAATAACTTATCAATAGCATGGCCAAAGTCTTATGATTAGCATAATAGATAGCTTATACATGGCATAACCAATAGCTTTTCACAACACGATTCATATCTTATCTTAGCATAAGTGACACTCTTATCTATTAATCTAGGAACATTACCTCTAATGTCATCATTACCATAACTATCAAGTGGTAAGGTTCCTCAATATTGCCTCAAAAGCGTATTCTCTAGGCATTTAATACGTGTATAAGGGTTTCAGGAGAACTATTCATCAATATTGACTTAAGGTAGGGTGAAAAGCCCACTTCTAAATTCCCAAAATACATTCTAAGGCAAATTTTATACTGGAATAGGATAAGATATCTACATCCACTCTTAGATATATAGCAAGCCACAATTAGCCCTAAGATAATGGTTCTTCCCAAACACAACAGTTAAGCCAAAATAGTAACTAAGGTGTTGAAACCCTTCAGGGTTGCTTCGTACAGTAAGGGACCAGGTCCCTCAGAAATAAGCACAGACAATTAAATAATTTTTACATAGAAACCCAGAATGAGAAAAACCACAGCTTGTCCTCAGAAGCACCAATGAAATCCACTATAATCAACCTCCTGATTACAGTCTAGATTTTAGCCTAACTTTAGGCTCCTTGCGCCAACAATAACTCTACTACCAACTCATCTTGGTAATTCTACCAAAGACCTTTCTCTACACTGATTAACTCTAATCAGTCTTAAGCTTAGGCAACTCTACCAAAGCAGCACTCTCTCAACAAGAAAACACTACTCTTATAAGATCAGTAGTTCAGTTACAATTCATTACCCTCTCAAGAACTACTACAATTTAAGCACTCATAAGGCTAAGAACTTGAATTGTGGGGTTTTTACTACCTCTCTTTATTTTTCAGATTTGTAAAAAACTAATTTTTAAAGCATTATCCCCTTTTTTTTATAGATGGGTGATGATTAGGGCTTGAAAGATAATTGGACTAACTATCCAAGTCGGTACAAAATAGCACAAAATAGTACCTACAAGTTTGTTACACAAGATGACAAAATTATGCAAAGGCGCGTGCCAGCTGTACTATACTTTGCACGTCCAGGGACCTGATCCCTCGTAGTTTAGGTGCCCATAATCAAAATTACATATAATAATTTTCCCTTTTTGATGATGACAAACCAAACCATACAATTTGAGCATTTGTGCACATTCATCATATTAATCGGAGATTACCACCTGAAGATGAAGGTTCCTCTATTATCATGCTTTCTCTTAGGGGTGTACATAGGTCGGGTTGGTTCAGTTTTTTATTAAAATATAACCAAACCAATAATGTCAGTTTTCTAAATCTATAAACCAAATAAAACCAATATACAATCAGTTTTTCTATTTTGGTTTCAGTCAGTTTTTTTTTATTTTTCAGTTTTCTTGGTTTTTCTTACAATTATAATGTGATTGAAGAAAAAAATTAAATGTTTTCACTAAAAAAATTTAAAATAAATGATCATAGAGTAGTTCCAATAAAAATTAAGTTGACAAATTACTAAGACATTTAAACTACTATCTCTCAAAGTAATATTATATGGATACCTAAGTAGTTCAATTTCTAAGTCACTAGTCACAGTAGCTTGTCTGAAAGTTTTCTTCATATAAAATGTGAGCACACAAAAGAATGAAGAATTGGAGACAACTTATTAAAAACTCAACTCTATAAAGTAATTAATTATAACATAATTCTATAAAAAAAAGAGAAAGAAGAGAAACAAACCTAAATCACAACTTGATGAATGAGAAAAGTAAGATGAGAAAATAATGAGAACTCTATGAAAACTTGAAAACTAAAATGTAAAAAGTGAAGCAATTAAAGAGTTTTAGGTTTTTATATTAACTAGTTAAACCCCACGTGTCTCGCACCTGTAACATTTCAACAACAACAACAACAAACCCTGTCTATTTCCACACAGTAGGGTCTGGGGAGGGTAAGATGTGCATAGTCCATACCACTACCTTTGGAGAGTAGCAAGGTTGTTTCCGATAGACCCCCGGCTCAAGACAATGAGTAATAAAAAAATTTATAGTAAAAACATGAAACAATATAGAACAACAGAAATAAGACACCCATAAAGTAATACCCTACGCTAATGAACCAAAGGCACCCCCACCCCGATGCTTCCCTAATTACTAACTACGACCCTCCCACATGCACTAGCCTTCTAACCTAATTCACTTCCTCCAAACCTTTCTATCTAGGGTCATGTCTCAGTAATCTATAACTAATCCATGTCACGTCTAATTACCTCTATCTAATATTTCTTCAGCCTACCCCTACCTAACCTAAAACCATCCAAAGCTAACCTCTAACATCTACGAAATGGGGTATCTGTGCCCTTTCTTATCACATACCTAAACCATCTCAACTGAACTACCCACATCTTGTCCTCCACTGAAGCCACACCAACCTTCTCTCGGATAGTCTCATTCCTAACTCTATCACCCCTAGTAAGCCCACATATCCAATTCAACATCTGGATTTCCGCCACCTTAAGTTTTTGAATATGGAAGTTCTTGACTGGCCAACACTCCGTTCTACATAGCATGGTCGGACGGATTGCCACTCTTTAGAATTTGCCATTAAGTTTGGGCGGTACCTTCTTATCACACAACACTCCCGAGGCCGCACGTGTAACATTTGATTATTTAAAATTAGATGATTTTATCAGTTGTAAATTTTTTTAATGAAGATCAAAAAATTTAAATCACTTATCAAAGATCCGTCACACTTTAATAAAATAACGCAAACATAACATATATTTTATTAAAATATTCGATAAATTTTCAATTCTTAAATATTGAAGAAATAATTTTGTCTAAAGTAAACACTTTTAACGAAGGACAAAAAGTTTAAATATTTTTGAACACCGAATCAAATAAAAATGGTTGAAAGAAAATGAACCAAACTAAAATAGTTCGATTCGGTGTTCGATGTCTACTTTTTAAAATTGTAAATCAAAGAATTGAATTGAAATTTGATAAAATCGAATCAAAAAGCAGAACGTGCACTTCTAATCAATGCTTTAACAACATAAATCGTACTGATATGAATGAGAAATAATTCTTTTTTAAAAAACACATACCTTTAAATCCTCTTGTAATCAGCACGAATCTCAACCACACACTCACATAATTTTTTTTACCTACATATCATGCGAAAGCCAACAATTGAAATTATAATAAATCATAGGATAAAAAAACATTAATAAAAGATGCATAATATTTAAATTGTTGACCTATAAATTAAAAACTAATATTAAAGAACATAAAACTAATATTCTCTTAAACATACTCTTTAACAATTAAATTGTGAATGTTATTCTATAATTTATTGGAAAAAAAGAATGCTTAATATATAGATGTACAATTTTTTTTCCTTTTAAGAAAGAGTTGACGAAACATTGAAGAAATCTAATCTAATTTCAGAAATTTTTTTCGTAAAAAACTAATTATTATAGAAAATCAACACAAATGAAACTTAGAAGAAATGAAAATTAAGGACTCCTAATTAAATAAAAAACCATACTTAAAAAGGTCGTATGCTAACTACAATCTGGCACTGCATTTTTTTTTGAGGTGGGACGTGTTTTTTTTAGTAAACATAGTTAAATAATAATTTGATAAAATAGTAAAAAGACGTTTCTTATTACGTATTTAAAACTCTTTAAAATTTAATACTTATTAAAATTTTCTTATTCTAAGGCTTTTATATTTGTTTCTAGATTTTTCAAATCTTATTAAAATCAAATTTAGTTGTTTTATAATTCTTAAACTAATGGAAAAGTATTATTTGTCATTAATTTTAATGACTTCTAATAAGAAAAGGTTTTACCATAAGTATATATTAATTAATTATTAACTTTTAAAAATTAAAAAAAATAGTGAAAAGATAATTTTGTCTAAAGCGAAAACTTTTAATCAAAGGCAAAAAGTTTAAAAAACATTTCAAAGGTCTTTCACACTTTTAATATATTATAGATAGATTATAGATATAGATTATATGTATAGATATAGATATAGATATAGATATAGATATAGGGCTTTGTATTAATTTGTTATTAATGAAAAAAATACTATAATTAGAGGCCCAAGAATATATATATCTATTTTCTGAATATAAAAAAATAATAGAAGTACTAGAAAGTAGATTTTAAGTAATATTTTTTTACGTATAAAAAATTAAGATTATATATGTATTACGTCGGTTCGGTTTGGGTTCGGTTTGATTTTATTTTTTGTAATACCAAACCAAACCAAGAATGATCGGTTTTTTCATGCCAGCACCAAACTAATCAATTCAAACCATAAGTCAATTTTTTTCCTCGGTTTGGTTTGATTCATCGATTCGGTTTGACTTGACAGTTCAGTTTGTAAACCCCTACTTTCTCTTTCAGAAAACACAGGGACCTAGTCTGTTGTTGTCATCTTGTAGCAAAATCTCCCCCCTGTTATTGTGGACCTTTATTTTATTTGGTACCTTTCTATTTACACACTTCCCCCTATTAGTATGACTCTCTTTAGATCTGTATCTTAATTTACCTGGTGAATGTGCACTACCCCCTACTACATGAACTTAGTATTTCCTCTTTTGGCATTATTGAAAAGGATTAACAATAAACCAGGAGAAAGATAAGCACATATTAGTTAACTCATGGCCACTAGGGCAACACTAACATGTACAATAACTCTAAAGTATGGAGACAAATGATATACACAAACTAAAGATTTATTCACTCATAATAGTCAATACCAGTACAATAAGCAAAAATAGTCATCATAGGATAACTATCTTTAAAATCCATTGCGAGATCCAGGATATGGAACTGACACAAGGTTGATGAGGGAATAAGGATAACAGGGCTCAGGTGGAAGAAGGATTGGGTGAAAAGAACTTAAGAAGTACTCCATTCTTGCATATATAATCTAAGTATCCACCAACAGTTTGGTATAGATCTTCACTTTAGTATTCAGTTTGTCCATTTTTGCTTGGAGTTTTACATTTCCAGCTGCATGTTCTTCAGTGGTGTTTAGTCCTTTAGAGGACTGCCTTTGATTCAGTACTGTCAAAAACATTTAATCTAACATCTTTGTCAGCTGACTTGATTCTTAAGTTCTCTATTTCCATTCCTAACTTCTCCTAAATAGCTAGTAATACAGATACTTGATATATATTCTCTACAAGTTTTGTTCTATCTGAATATCATCTTAGTTGTACCATTTGATATCCTTTTCCCAAGTACCTCAAAGTGATCAAATACTTGTTATGAAGGTAACCATATGGAGCTTCATGTATCCCTTTTTATCGCATATTTTGGGATCAAGAGTTCTTTCCTAGGAGAACTTTCTGAGTCGTCAGTATTTTAATCCCCTTCTAATCACCCTCAATCTTCATCTCATCCTTTGTTCTCATTACTTACCTCTATCTTTTAAATAATAATTTTTTATTTCTGGGACCAGGTCCCTTAGAGCCTTTTTTTCTTTTCACAGCTTATGTGTTTCTGCCTCATTCTAGTAGAGTTACCAGACTTTGACTTAGAGGACCTAAGAAAAAGTTTTCTATGTCTTTGGTTGCTGAAGGATCAGGATGTTTGATGAGGGCATATTCAATTTAATTTTCTAGAGGAAGAAAAATGAGAAGGATCAGTTTGGTTTGGTGAAGGCAATAAGTGATGAGTTAAGACTCAAACTGGGAAGTGGCCTATTTTAGCAATTTGGAAAGGTGACTGTTGTCATCAGAGAATGACATAGTTGGTTTTGATAAGAGTGCCTCTTCATTTTGCAAACAAATTGACACTTTTATAAGGGAAGAAAAAGATATATAGTTTTCTCAGACAGTATATTTTATGATTATTAAAGCATGCTATAGTGATACTAACTTGAGAGATAAGATTAGGTCCCTCTTCTTTTAGTGAATTTTCAAGTTTGTGCTTGTCTCTTTTGTCCACTTCCTAAGCTATTCCTATGGGTGTATACCTGTCAGGGTATAGTACTGAGTTAGACTAAAATGCACCCACTTTATCGAGGATACCTATCTTCTCTAAACATAACCAATTTTGGAATAAAAACTTATTCACATAGTACGCTAAGTCAGCATCATACTTCAATTATTTACACACTCTTTATCTCAAAATTTGCTCCCAAAGCATGTTTATGTACCAAGTCCTAGACTTGATTTTATTCAAGATGTAGAAGCTTCTCCTTCTGAGATGGATTTCTTAGGGACAAGGTCCCTAAGAATTAGATCTCATCTACAGGATCAGAGCATTTTCATTCATCATCTCTAAAGGTCATTTTAGGACTTCCTTTAGAACACAAGCTTCACATATTGTGTTATTGAATATCAAATTTCATAGGCTAGGATTAAATCCTTGAAATCATCTTTTCACAAAAAGAAACCTTCACCAGAAGTGTCTTGAGAGGGAGAGAGCATAATCAGACCTTCAATCGTTGAGATTTGAACTCTTTCAATAAAGATCTATTCCTGATGTAATCCCCTTCTCATTCCTAGAATCATGATTATTTTCCAGATTTGGGAAGCCATTTGAGCCTGAGTTCACACTAATGAGACAATGGTGTGATCAAATCCCTTTTTGCCTATCTAGGTAGAGAGTTTATTTTCATAATTCTGTGAGGCTTGAGACCTTTAGAATGCATATTTCCTTGCTAAATATTTTTGGAAACATTCATCCTAGCTCTAATTCAGTTCTGATAATTTCCCTGTGTGTGCCCATCTCTTCCACAATGAGTTCATAGAGGCTTGTGAACCTTGTTCTTAGCATTATGAGCAATTACCCCTTGAGACCCATTAGGTTGGGTTCTTTCTTGATAACCAATCCCCTTCTCATGGTTAGCACCTTGATTAGCCAAGTTAGAAAGGATCTAAGAATATGCTATCCATTGTAGGGATTTTTTAAGTTTTTTCTTGGACGGACCAAGTCCCTTTCAAACTCCTCGTTTTGCTGAAGTGCAGTAATGAGAAGCCTTTGAGAATCTTTCAGATTTTCTTCTAGATCAACTTGAAACTTAGAGACTTCTTTCTTCCCTTTATAGTTGGAACCATCTTCTTTCTCCAGTTGACTTACCAAACTCAGAATTCCAAGTTTTAGATTAGCAACTTGTTGCTCAGCTTTTGATATCTAGAGAGAAAGCTATCAGCTCAAGCTCCTAATTTTCAATCTTTTCTTCAATAGTGTTAATCTTTTCTTTATTACAGGAACTGTTAGTTTTTTCCAGTTGATTGACTAAGCTTGAATTTTCAGATTTTAATTTAGTGACCTGCTATTCAGTTTTAGATATTTGAAGAGTTAGAGTAATTAACTCAAGCTCTTGACTCTCCACCTTTTATTCCAAAGCAATTTTTATTAGTGATTTCACACATAGAATCAATCAACATATTCACAAGCTTTTTTACCTTTCTAGCAGAGTAAGTTTTAGGTTTTCTTTAATGTATGAGAGTGTGACCTCATCTGCTTCTTCATCCTCATGTTTTCCATAAACACAAACAAAGTGTCAAAGATCACTTTCTCCTCCTCTACTGCTAGCAAAGAGACACCTCCAGTCCTGTAATCTTTACTTAAATCACTGGAAGAGTCTCTCCATACTGCCAGAGCTTGCTTTATAACATATTCAGCTGCTGCCTTCCTACTAGAGTTATCAGGGACCTGATCCTTGATCTTTCCTTTTTCATCCTCATCTTTAAGGTAATCCCGATGAACCATATTATGCATTGGACAGTCCTTGATCAAATGCTCAGGACATCTATATTTGTGACATACCTCAACATTGTTTCCCTTGCTGCTTTTTTTTTCTTTAGAATTGACCACTCCTTTTCATTTCTTTGACAATTCTGCTCAACAAATAGGAAATACTAGTCTATTCTTCACTTGATTCATGCTTTGAAGCTTTCAATACTAGAGATTTTTCCCTTCTAAAATCTTTATTCTCTAACTCTTGCTGCTTTTTGAGCTCATGAGTTCTTATATTTCCAATTAGCTCGTCCATGGTGGGGGTTTTCAAATTTCTTGCCTCTGTTATAGAATCTACTTTACTTTCCCATGACTTGGGAAGAGTAACAAGGATTTTCCTCACTTGTTTATACAATAGAATCGACTCTCCTAAATAGTGTCACTTATTTGTGATGGAGGTAAATCTTATATGAATTTCTTGTATTGTCTCACCTTCTTTCATAGTGAACTGTTCATACTAAGTTGTTAGCATGTCAAATTTAGAGTCCTTCACATCTATTTTTCCCTCATGAGCAGTCCTTACACAATTCCAGATCTCTTTAGCATTTTCACAAGCTAAGATCCTATTGTATTTATTAGGACCTATGCTAATACTAACAGTTTTTTGGGTTTGTAATTCTTTTCAATCTTTTTTCTATCTTCATTATTGAATTCACTCCCATTTTGACAACCATTTTTTCATATCTCCTTCTTTGACTTTTCTTATAGGTACATGAGGACCATCATGAATAATGTCCATAAGTTACTATCCTCATCCATGATGAAGTCAAATATCCTAGTTTTCCACTACCCATAATACGGTCCATTGAATCTTGGTAGTTGTAGATTGCCTTTCTTCTAGATTAGGTGGAAAAACCATTCTAACTAAGACACTCTAGGTATCAACCTTTTAGAGTAACCAGGCTTTGATACCAATTTTTGAAACCCTTTGGGTTTGCTTCGCATAGTAAGGCACCAGGTCCCTTAGAATCAAACATAGGCAATCAAATAATAGAGTGCAAGAAAACTAAACACAGTGCAAAAAGAGTAAAAGACATAAAGATTTTTATGTGAAAACCCAGAATAGGAAAAACCAGGGCTTTCCCTCACAAACACCAATGAAATCCACTATAATCAGCCTCCTAATTACAGTAAAGATTTTAGCCTAACTCTAGGCTACTTGCGCTAGCAGTAACTCACCAATTCATCTTGGTAACTCTACCAAGGACCCTTCTCTACACAGATTAGCTCTAATTAGTCTCAAGCTTAAGCAACTTTACCTAAGAAACACTCTCTCAACAAGAAAACACTACTCTTATAAGATGAGTAGTTTAGTTACAATTCATTACTCACTCAAGAACTACTACAATTTAAGAACTCATAAGGCTAAGAACTTGAGCAGTGTTGAAATGGGGTTTTTACTATCTCTCTTCACTTTTTGGATTTGGAAAAAACCAATTGTTGAAGAAATATCTCTTTTCTTTTATAGCTAAGTGATGTTTAGGGCTTGAAAGATTATTAGACCAGTTATCTAAGTTGGTACAAAATAACACAATATAGCCTCTGCAAGTTTGTTACACAAGATGAAAAACCTGTGCAGAGGCGCGTGCCAGCTATACTGTACTTTGCATGTCTAGGGACCTGGTCCCTCATAGTTTAGCTGCTCATCATCTAAGCTACATATAGCATAAGGCAACCTCCTATAATATTAGAAACTAAAGCCAATCTAACCCTAAACATGGGTGTCTAAAGAAATTTTATCCAACTTGAGTGATCTAAGGTGTTTTCATGATAAACACAAGACATGAAGCCTGATTCACCCAAGGCATAAGGAAATGAGTCAAGTGTTTCAACTCTACAATTTCAAAATAGCCTAAACGTCCAACTAATCCAAGTCTTGTATTTCATCAATCTAGTATCTAAAACCTATCCCAAATCTAACACAATATCATAAGAATACTCTGAAATAGCTCAATCTAAAAAGGGATAAAACTAGCCGACCTTGACATTGAAGAAAGCTTAATGATTTGCTAAACCACCGCTTTTCCCTTCCAAAAATCCTCATCAAGATGCAAAGATATCATAAATAAATTCTACTTATCAATACGACAATAATGATATACATATTGCGCCATTGTGCTTTGGATCCAAAAATCACATCAAAACCTCCATATGGGTCTCACTTATCGAAATCATATTTCCGAAACCAACCCAACATTCTTACCTGCTCAAAGAATCATTGTCCTTAAAAATAGTTGAAACCATGTTAAATTGGTGCTAAAATAAAGCCCTCACATTTTAAGCATGAAAATTAGAAAATCTACCATGAATTTAGAGGAATATTACCTCAAATTCAAAGGATAATCGCAAGAACAATTGTTAATCAATATTTTTGATAACCCACAAGCTTCAATCCTAATTAATCTCACTATTTAGGGTTTATGCTCTCACAAAATGGTAAGAAATGGATGAATTCATGGCATAAGGGTCTATTTATACCCATACCAGGCACTCGAGTTTTGCTATCACGGACCCAAACCTACAATTGCAACATTTAGTGGTTGCACACGCAATTTGCGATTACAACTTATACCCTGCAATTGCGCTACCCTAATGACTACACAATGTGTTATAATCACAATACCTATTCCGCTATTGTACCAATTTTCTTGGAAAGGGTACCACGATTGTAGCCCTTAGATTGCGATAGTAACTGCACCAGATGATAACTAAAAGATAAAAAATCTTATAAGTTTTCATCAAGCCCTCGGGATTCGTAATACCCCGTATGTTTCTAAGCTAGGAGACGAACCATTTTTCCTACGTATGAAACCTCCTATCCTGTGAGTAGCATTTTAGAGCATGACTTACAATGAGTATCCTAGCAATAATCTAGCTTATGATACAATAAGCACGTTCATATGAGTCACTTAAAGTAATACAAGCTAAGAGTTTTTGAATCCATCAAGTTTTAGTGTTCGATTTTGTAAGTGTCATCTTTGAATGAGTATAACTCGATGTTAATGTGGTATTTCAGCATATTTATACCCACTAAATTGTAGATAATTGAATTAGATTTCCAACGATACTAATTTCTCCTTAATCCAATACCCGAATGAAAAGTTATGCCCATTTTCGTGAGAGACAGTAAGGATAGGCGATTGGTTAGGCTCCGCCCAACCAAACTTAGGCGATTGGTTAGGCGCTACCTAAGTCAGTTCCAATGCAAAAAACACTCCGTTTTGAGTTATTTTGAGGGTAATTAAGTCTTTTAACACTCCTTACACGTCCCTAAACTTAACCCTATGAAATATATAGCTTCTAAACACATTACAACCCTATTAACATCTCATCATCCAAGAGCACCATAGGAGAAAAACAACTAGGGTTGCACAATCAATCTTGAAGATAAAATTTCAAGAAAATTCCTCCGTCAATCATCAAGAACCTCCCTTCCAAGGTATGCATAGTGTTTATCTATGGATTTAATTCGTTCATAGAGCTCAAGAATCATGCTTTTAAATGTTGTTTTGTAAAATTTTTGTGGTGATATGAATATGTACATATTGATGATGGATGTTTAAGTTTCAAGATGATATCTAAGGATGTTTTCATGAAATATATGTGGTTGTTGGTTGAAAATCATGAACTTTGGGTGGTTTAATATAATGCAAGTATAAAATCCACCTATGCCTTAAAGAATGCATGCAAGGTGTTTGATAAAATGCCTAGGATGCTGGAAATTCCTATTTACATGATTCCATGATATTCACATGAAAAGTCCATGTTAGCTATACACTTCAATATGAATTTCCATGCTAATTATGTATTCTTATGGTAGTGGAATGAAGCATGTCTGATGATGAAGATATAAATTATGTACACAAAATATATCCGTGTTTTCCCTACCATGTTTGAGATGTTGAATAAATACATGAAGTATAATATCCCCAAATCATTACAATATGAACTAAACGTTACATGTTGCCGTTCCCTTACGCTTGAATGGTTTCCATGCGATTGCGATGAATAGTATATATTATCGAAATGCCCATGATATTAGAATATGAGATTTATGACTTGATTATAAGCATTCCTATTCATGATAAATATTATGATGATCGCATACTTCATGAAATCCCCCACTCATGTATTATGGATATTTTTCTATGGTCGTGTACTCAAGAAATTCAAGTTGTGTCAGTTTTCTTCCATCAAGTCCTGGGGGTACTTGTACCCAAAAAATATAGTTGTATGCCTAGAGCCATGTCATGTTTTCACGATACTCTCAATCAAGCCATGATCTATAGAATTCAGTCAATCATGTGACTTAGGAAAATCCAAAATCTCAGTAATCTCAGTAGCCCAGTAATCTTAGTAATCTCAGTGCTCAGTAACCTCAGCAACCTCAGTATTCACATTCAATCTCACTTACTTCAATACTCTTAATCAGTCCTCAAAACTCAGTACATTCCATCAGTCATTGGAATCCAGTAAACTTAGTTTAGCTCTGCTAAACAATACCACTAGTATCAGTCCAGTTAATCAGTATCAGTTCAGCTAATCAGTTTCGTTCAGTTATTCAGTTCAACATAGTTATTCAGTTCAGTGTCTTTTAGATGGGAGTAGAAGTTAGCACCAAGTGAACCCAAGGATGGAAACTCACCCACCAGTTCAGGGTGTGATTCTTAGTGGTTATCCTTATATTCTTGAACTACGTAGCCAGCGTAGGTTAAGACATATTAACCCATCAGATTAGGGTTGATAAGGTGGCTTAACCCATCAGTTTAGGGTTCCTACCATTCTTATTGAGTACTTGCCAGTATATGGTTCTCACAATTGTCTTTACCAGTGGCGTGGTATTGACACCCCTCCAGTCGGGGCAGAGATTGGACCCTAGCTTATCTATTATAGTGTATTTGGGGCATGTCAGTTAGATAACTACTTCCCACAGTTTAAGTTATAGATTTTAGGACTGTCAGCTATAGCTACCTAGTCTTAGTAAAGAACTCAGATAGCTCTTCAGATTTTAGTATATCAGGGCTGTCAGATACAGTCAACTCAGAAATAGAATAGAACTCAGATAGTTTCCTTCAGATTTATGGACTGTGAGATATAGTCACTTATGCTATCAATCACAACAATTATCAAAACTCATGCTATCAGTACTAAGCTTCAGGACTGTCAGATACAGTCAATCAGACTAGTTCTTCATAATTCGAAATGTCAGAAACAATCATTTATTTTTCAGTAATGCAATATCAGTCTCTTAGTATTCAGTAATACAGTATCAGATCCATCACTTATTAGTGATTTACATATCAGTATCAGTAAACTCAGTCTTTCAAAATCTCATTATCAGTACAGTCATGTTTTCAGTATTCAAACTCAGTAGTCCGTATCTCCACGAGTTCAGTTATAGTTTCATATGCATGTATGTACTGTCAAGTTCATATCACTCAGTATTTTCCATGCATATAACCCTTTGCATTTAGCCTACCTCACTCGTATACTCAGTACATTCAGACGTACTGATGCATTTGTACTATGGTGCTTTCTCTTATGTTACACCATAGGTTTAGAGTCATGAGCTCCAAACCAGCAGTAGATTCCAAGATTAGTAGTCAGAGTTAGATATGAGTCCTCATCCTTCAAGGACATGATAATTTCATTTCTATTTCAGTTTTCACTTTATTTTAGTAGTTGGAGTTAGTTGGGGATATGTTCCATCAACTCCTTATTTAGTTCAGTTAGAGGATTTTGGACTAGATGTCAGATTAGATGTTAAGACTTTAGTATTTATGTTCCTTTTTGGTATTGTTATACTATATTTTTCAAATGTGTATTAGTATTGAACCTTATGGCCTTACAGTTCATGTTTTCGCATATTTTATGAGATATTATGTAGTTTATAGGTACAGATATCAGGCATGGGTTAGCTTGTGGTCCTTTGGGGTCATGAGCACCATGTAGCATTTTGGTTCAGAAAATTAGGGTGTTACAAACTTGGTATCAAAGCCTAAGGTTCAAAAGTGTCCTAGGAAGTTTGAAAGCTGCATCAAGTAGAGTCTAGTACATGGGCGTGTTGTGCACACTTATGTGCAAGAGGCTATGAGATGTTTTAGGAACAGTTTCCCTTCTTTCATGTCTCAAGATAGTGCTATAACAAGTTTCTTTAAGGAAACCATGTAGATTCATATCATGCAACCCTCATGTTCACTTTACTTTACTTTCAAGGTAATAGAAATAGTGAAGTTCAAAGTCCTAAAGACAGGGCTTTCTCAGACAGTCCCTACGGTCAGTTATGAGATTAACAACAGACTCAAACAGTATCCCATTAGTTCATTATTATTCCAAGGTCGTACAGATTTTATTCATGATCATGAGATCTCATTATTGAACCCAGAAGTTTAGTTGTAGTAGAGTTGGGATAGTATTATTCTATTTGATCAGATTATGTATTCATGGGGATCAGATTAGTAGGCTTGAACAGTACGAGCTAAACACTTAAGTTTATTGACTCAAAATTAAGCATGAAGGTGTGAATGTGATATTAGCAGTATATGAGGAAACAAAATTAGATGATGTGTTTAGTAAGACAGACAGGTGTTGAACATAATGTAGGTATGTGATGGTAGATCAAGTACCTAAGCCATGCCCTCAAATTTCATTAGTAGAGCCAGTATGTATAGAAAGAAGTAAGGGAAGAGAATTCTAGACCCATTCTCATCTCAGTGAAAAGTTTTTCACTTCAACTATCGCGAAACCAACTTAGGTATTGCATACCAACTCTATGGTCATGAACTATAATCATGTATGAATTCAATTTCCAGCATAAAGAGTCCCTTTTACTCCACAGTACGAGTTATGTTCCATGAGAATAGCCTACTTTCACACACTTTCCATGGGATTGTGTTAGCCTTCAGTTCCCAGTATAAGGGGTTCAGTTCCAGCTCCCTCAGTATTTGAATCATGTCCCACGAGTACAGAAAAATCTAGACTCAGGTCATGTAGCTCATGACTCATGTACGCATATCATGCTTTCCAATATACTTATCTTCCATGACTCATGCTATGCCCCTACAGATCAAATACATTTAGACTATGTCATTTATATCCTTAGTTCAGACCTTATTGGTAAATCCAAACTATTGATATTTTATTCCTATTTAGTTTGTATCTATTCATGTTTCAGGTCCTCCTGATTTACTCCTTCAGTTATCTCTCCTTATGGAACAGTGTATTGATGAGCAGTTGTTTAGATAAGAGAAGATTGTTGCATGCTTACTTTGCATGAGGGTGTAGTTGTGAATATAGGCTTGAATGTCATGATAAATGTGCAAGTAAACGTCTAGCAAAGGGTTGAATTTAGAAGTTGGGAAAGTACAAAGTGTAAGTGTACATTTAGATCCTTGACTTATGTTAGTCCCCAACATGTAGCCATCAAAATCTCAGTTGCCAACTCAATTATAGTTTCAGTATCCAGCACTCAGTGATCAGTGTTCAGTCCTTGAATTCAGTACTTCTGTACTAGCTATAGGCTTAGTTATAATGTCATCTTCAGTTCAGTAACCAGATTTGAAACTCAGTTCAGTTCCAGATATGCTTGACCATAGCATTCAGGTTGTCAGTACTCAGTTATCATTGTTTTAGTACCCTAGTTTATAGAATACCTCAGAGCCATGTCATACGCTTGGTCTCGTATTCAAAAATAATACAGACTTCATGAATCCATGCTCAGATACCTCATTCTACTCAGTTAGTTCTTATCTCCTATGCATAAAACTCAAAAAACTTAGCCCAACTATTCAGACTAAGTATAGTTTAGCTTTCCAGATTCAGTATTTAACTATCAGTTATTCAGTTAATCAGATAAGTTAGTGTCTTTATGCACTCATGTTCAGCTCAGTTCATGTATCATGTCTCCGTTTTAGATCCTAGCTATTCAGTCAGGACTCAGTTCGTAGGTGTCTTGTGCATCGCCTCAATTTCCCTCAGTAGCTCATCCAAGTCAGTATTCTTGAGGGACATAGTGTCCCAAGAGGGAGATACATCATACCCCTAAAATTTCATGACATAAATATGCTGCTCTATTTTCTTTTGATGAATCTAGTTTGGAGAAGGGGTACTCATAAGTTAACCCTCAAACTCCAACTTTAGTCGTATGTCATGTTTTTAAGATTCAGTTCAGATCATGATATTCAGTATATCTACCACATCCCAGACTTAGTTATGTTCTCATGTTTCTGATCATGCATATGGAGTAATTAATCTCAAACTTATCGGTATTATCAGTTCAAGGTAACAATTTTCCTTAAACTTACTCGTTCTCATGTTCATATTTCAGTGCCAAACTTGGTATTCAGTTCCATTCTCAGTTTTCAGTTCAAACTTGATACCTTTACCATTGCATGTTCATGAGTAAGTTTAGTCATGAATTCACGCATCAGATATGTGTGATCAGCTCATTAGTACTTTCAGTCATGTATTTATGTACTATGTCATTCATATAATCATGGATCATGGATTCAGCCTTTTATTTGTGCATCAGATATGCATTCTCATTTTGAGAAAACTTACTTTATTAGAATCCTCAGTCTTACATTCAAGAACCAGTTTCCCATGCATCAGATATGCATGTTCAGTATGTTATGCTCAGCTTTCAGTCATGCCAGTCATGAACCCATGTTTCAGTAGTGTATGTCTTGTACATACTTCATCTTATCATCTCTCCCGCTTCAGTTAATTTCTATTCGAGGATGAATGTTCCCAAGAGGGAGATATTGTAATGCCCTATATGTTTCAAAGCTAGGAGACGAACCATTTTTCCTATGTATGAAACCTCCTATCCTGTGAGTAGCATTTTAGAGCATGACTTACAATGAGTATCCTAGCAATAAGCTAGCTTATGATACAATAAGCACGTTCATATGAGTCACTTAAGGTAATACAAGCTAAGAGTTTTTGAATCCATCAAGTTTTAGTGTTCGATTTTGTAAGTGTCATCTTTGAATGAGTATAACTCGATGTTAATGTGGTATTTCTGCATATTTATACCTACTAAATTGTAGATAATTGAATTAGATTTCCAACGATACCAATTTTGCCTTAATCCAATACCCAAGCAAAAAGTTATGCCCATATTCGTGAGAGACAGTAAAGATAGGCGATTAGTTAGGCACCGCCCAACCAAACTTAGGCGATTGGTTAGGCGCCACCTAAGTCAGTTCCAATGCCAAAAACACTCCGTTTTGAGTTATTTTGAGGGTAATTAAGTCTTTTAACACTCCTTACACGTCCCTAAACTTAACCCTACGAAATACATAGCTTCTAAATATATATAGCTTCTAAATACATTACAACCCTATTAACATCTCAAAGCTCATCATCCAAGAGCACCATAGGAGAAAAACAACTAGGGTTGCACAATCAAGCTTGAAGATAAAATTTCAAGGAAATTCCTCCATCAATCATCAAGAACCTCCCTCCCAAGGTATGCGTAGTGTTCATCTATGGATTCAATTCATTCATAGAGCTCAAGAATCATGCTTTTAAATGTTGTTTTGTAAATTTTTTGTGGTGATATGAATATGTACATACTGATGATGGATGTTTAAGCTTCAAGATGATATCTAAGGATGTTTTCATGAAATATATGTGGTTGTTTGTTGAAAATCATGAACTTTGGGTGGTTTAATATATTGCAAGTATAAAATCCACCTATGCCTTAAAGAATGCATGCATGGTGTTTGATAAAATGCCTAGGATGCTAGAAATTCCTATTTACATGATTCCATGATATTCACATGACAAGTCCATATTAGCTATACACTTCAATATGAATTTCCATGCTAATTATGTATTCTTATGGTAGTGGAATGAAGTATGTATGATGATGAAGATATAAATTATGTACACAAAATATATCCATGCTTTCCCTACCATGTTTGAGATGTTGAATAAATGCATGAAGTATAATATCCCTAAATCATTACAATATGAACTAAACGTTACATGTTGCCGTTCCCTTACGCTTAAATGGTTTCCATGCGATTGCTATGAATAGTATATATTGTCGGAATGCCCATGATATTAGAATATGAGATTTATGACTTGATTATAAGCATTCCTATTCATGATAGATATTATGCTGACCACGTACTTCATGAAATGCCCCACTCATGTATTATGGATTTTTATTGATGGTCGTGTACTCAAGAAATTCAAGTTGTGTCAGTTTCCTTCCATCGAGTCCTGGGGGTACTTGTACCCAAAAAATATAGTTGTGTGCCTAGAGCCATGTCATTTTTTCACGATACTCTCAATCAAGCCATGATCTATAGAATTCAGTCAATCATGTGACTCAGGAAAACGCAAAATCTCAGTAATCTCAGTAGCCCAGTAATCTTAGTAATCTCAGTGCTCAGTAACCTCAGCAACCTCAGTATTCATAGTCAATCTCAGTTACTTCAGTACTCTCAACCAATCCTCAGAACTCAGTACATTTCGTCAGTCATTGGAATCCAGTAAACTTAGTTTACTCTGCTAAACAATACCACTAGTATCAGTCCAGTTAATCAGTATCAGTTCAGCTAATCAGTTCAGTTCAGCTTATTTATTCAGTTCAGTGTCCTTCAGATGGGAGTAGAAGTTAGCACCGAGTGAACCCAAGGATGGGAACTCACCCGCCAATTTAGGGTGTCATTCTTAGTGGTCATCCTTGTAATCCAGAACTACGTAGCCAGCATAGGTTGAGACATCTTAACCTGTCAAATTAAGGTTGATGAGGTGTCTTAACCCATCAGTTGAGGGTTCCCACCATTATCATTGAGTACCTACCAGTATAGGGTTCTCACGGCTGTCCTTACCAGTGGCGCGGTATTGACACCACTCCAGTCGGGGCAGAGATTGGACCCCAGCTTAGCTATTATAGTGTATTTGGGTCATATTGGTTAGATAACTACTTCCCACAGTTTCAGTTATAGATTTTAGAACTCTCAACTATAGTTACCCAATCTCAGTAAAGAACTTAGATAGCTCTTCAGATTTTAGTATATCAAGGCTGTCAGATACAGTCAACTCAGAAATAGAATGGAACTCAGATATTTTCCTTTAGATTTATGGACTGTGAGATATAGAAACTTATGCTATCAATCACAACAGTTATCAAAACTCATGCTATCAGTAATCAGCTTTAGGACTGTCAGATACAGTCAATCAGACTAGTTCTTCATAATTCAACTGTCAGAAATAATCATTTATTTTTAAGTAATGCAATATCAGTCTCTTAGTATTCAGTAATACAGTATCAGATCCATCACTTATTAGTAATTTACATATCAATACACTCATGTTGTCAAAATTCAGACTCAGTAGTCCGTATCTCTACGAGTTTAGTTACAGTTACGTATGCATGTATGTACTCTCACGTTCATATTAGTCAGTATTGTCCATGCATATAACCCTTTGCATTTATCGTACCTCACTTGTATACTAAGTACATTCAGACGTACTGACGCATTTGCACTATGGTGCTTTCTCTTATGTTACACCATAGGTTCATAGGCATGAGCTCCAAATCAGCAGCAGATTCTAGGATCAGTAGTCAGAGTTAGACGTGAGTCCTCATCTTTTGAGGATATGATGATTTCATTTTTATTTTAGTTTTTACTTTATTTCAGTAGTTGGAGTTAGTTGGGGACATTCCCATCAACTCCTTATTCAGTTCCGTTAGAGGCTTTCGGACTAGATGTCAGATTAGATGTTCAGACTACAGTATTTATGTTCCTTTTTGGTATTGTTATACCATATTTTTCAAATATGTACTAGTATTGATCCTTATGGCTTACAGTTTATGTTTCTGCATATTTTATGAGATATTATGCAGTTTATAGGTATAGATATCAGTCATGGGTTAGCTTGTGGTCCTTCGTGGTTATGAGCACCGTATAGCATTTCGGTTCAGAAAAGTGGGGCGTTACAGGATTTATCCAAAATCCCATATACATAAACAAACTATGAAACCATACCACATTCGATGTTCCAGACTCAATGGCAAAATTAGATTTTCCATCTGTGGTCATATCGACCAAATGCGGGTTTAACACCCATATTTTCTTTTCTTACTTTCCAATTAATAGGTCGAAATGAGATCAGGTGCCTCGACACCTAAACAAAAAGTCTACTCAGACTAAAATTGTCATTCTGGAGCGGTTGGCATAGTTAGAATTTGCATACGAGATCGTTTTACTAAAGTTTTTGTCCAATGGCCATTTGGAACCAACAAAGACTTCAAAACAAGGAATTGACTCTAAAAACCAAACTGAACTGCTCAATAACTGAACTGTCAGTTCCAGAAGGTATAAATGACTTGGGGTAGCTATGGAAAGGCTCTAACATTAAAAATAAGTGAAAATATGGAAAATGACCTGAAGGGTCATTACAATATCCATTACTAAAGAACTCTTATTTATGTAAGTTAAGGATTAGGATATAACTGAAGTCTCAAAAATGTAAGGATACTGCGTCGACATCTCTCTCTAGATCTCTTAAGTGGCCTTTTCCACTGGGTAGTGCCTCCACTAAACCTTAGCTATAGAAATCTGTCTAATGCGCAATCGCCAGACATCACTAGCCAATATGAGCACCAGCTCCTCCATAAAGGTCAAATTCTCATCTAACTGGATTGAGTCCCATCTAAGCACATGAGACGGATCAGGAATGCACCGTCGCAATTAGAAGCATGGAAAATTGGATGAACAGTAGAAAAATCTAGGGGTAGAGCTAACTTATAAGCTACTTAACCAATATACGAAGAATCTCAAAATGTCTAATATATCAAGGACTGAGCTTACCTTTCTTTCCTAACCTTATCACACCCTTCATAGGTGATACAGGGAGGAATACACGATCACTAACTCCACATCTCAAAGCACAAAGCCTACGGTCTGCATAGGCCTTCTACCTGCTCTGAGACACTCTCAACCTATCCTGAATCACCTTAACTCTATCAAATGACTCCTGAAGGAAATTATTACCATAGGGACCAACTTTGGAAGTCTCAAACCATCCAACTAGAGAAAGGCATCTCCTAATATATAAATCCTCAAAATACGCCATCTCAATACTTAAATGATAGCTATCATTAGATGCCAACTTTGCCAAGTCTAAGTGCTGCTCTCACTAGCCTTCAAAATTATAACACAACATAGAAGAATGTCCTCAAGAACTTAAGTAGTTTGCTACGACTAACCATCTGTTTACGGATTAAAGACTGTAGTAAGATCCACCTGAGTACCCAACTCCTCCTGAAATACTTTCCAAAATCTTGAAGTAAACACAAAACCACACACGTTGAAGGTGTTATGGACTTGGTATTTCGGGGGAAGTTCAATCTTATAGGCATTGTCATTAATCCGTTCAAGTACTTGGAATGGTCCATCGCCTCTTGGAATCAATTTGGATTTTCTTAAAGATTGAAACCTATCCTTCCTAAGATGAACCCACAACCAATCTCCCGGTTTAAGAATGAGTTTCTTTCTTACCTTGTTGACTCTCCTTGCAATGTCTTGATTTTTCTTATTAAGTCAAAGCCGCACCTTCGATCACACACGTTGAAGGTGTTGTGGACTTGGTATTTCGGGGGAAGGTCAATCTTATAGGCATTATCATTAATCCGTTCAAGTACTTGGAATTATCTATCACCTCTTGGAATCAATTTGGATTTTCTTAGAGATTGAAACCTATCCTTCCTAAGATGAACCCACAACCAATCTCCCGGTTTAAGAATGAGTTTCTTTCTTACCTTGTTGACTCTCCTTGCAATGTCTTGATTTTTCTTTTTAAGTCAAAGCCGCACCTTCTCATGTAACTTCTTTATTAAATCTACCCGCTTGCTTCCATCTAAGCTAATTATAACATCACTAGGCAAAGGAATTAAATCCAAAGGGTTAAGGGGGCTGAGGCCATATACGCACTCAAAGGGAGTCATTCCCATACTTGAGTGCATGACACGGTTATATGCAAACTCAATCAATGGTAGGTTTTCCGCCCAAGAAGTTAATTTTCCTTTAACCATGGAATGTAGCATAGCACTCAAAGTCCTATTTACTACTTCCGTTTGGCCATCAGTTTATGGGTGGCAAGATATGGAGAAAACAACTTGGTTCCAAGCTTACCCCACATGGATTTCCAAAAGTGACTTAGGAACTTAAAGTCCCTATCACTCACAATGGTCCTCAGAACACCATGCAACTTAACAACATTATCAACAAACAAAGAGGCCACACTAGGTGCATTATCACATTTAAAACATGGAATAAAGTATGCCATCTTAGAAAACCGATCAACTATAACAAAGATACTATCTCGACCTCGTGTAGTCCTTGGAAATCCTAACATAAAGTCCATAGGTATGTCAAGCCAAGGGCATAAAGGAGTGGGCAGTGGGGTGTATAACCCATGAGGTAGGATCCGCAATTGGGCTCCCTTACAATCTGCACATTGGCCACAAATCTTGGCCACATCCTTGTGCATTATTGGCCAATGGAATTGCTCCTCCAATATTCCATTAGTCTTTTTGATCATAAAGTGACCCATTAGACCGCCATTGTGTGATTCCCCCACAAACAACTTTCTCCAAGAACTTGAGGGTACACACAATCGTTTACCTTTAAACAAGTATCCAACAAACTTGTCATACGAATTTAAACCCCTAGCCGAATCCCACTTATCCCTACCTATTTCTTCGTATTCCCTATAGATAGGAGAAAAGCGAGGGTCCTCGAGATACAATTCTTTAAAACTCTCAAAACCCATCAATTTTGAAGATATTGTTGACACGAGAACGTGTTTTCTAGATAGAGCATCAGCTACTATGTTGTACTTACCCTATTTGTATTGAATAACATAAGGGAAGGTTTAAAGAAACTCAATCCATTTGGCATGCCATTTTTTAAGCTTGTCTTGTGCTTGAAGATGCTTTAAGGATTCATGGTCCGTTCGGATCACGAACTCCTTGGGCCACAAAGAGTGCTGCCAAGTGGCCAAGGCTCAAATCAAGGCATACAACTCTACATCATACGTGGAGTAGTTAGAGTTGCTCCTTTAAGCTTTTAACTAAAATAATCAATGGGTTTTAAATCTAGCATCAAAACAGCCCCTGTGCCTACTTTACTAGCATCGCACTCAACTTCAAACGTCTTATTAAAATTGGGCAATTGTAATAAAGGTGCAGAAACAATCATAGCTTTCAAGGTTTCAAAAGCCTTAGCTTGCTCTTCACCCCACTTGAAGGGTTTGTCTTTCCAAATGATCACGGTCAAGGGTGCAGCTATGGTGCTAAATCCTTTGACAAACATTCTATAAAAACTAGCCAACCCCTGGAAGCTTCTTACTTTACTAATGGTTTGCGGGGTTGGCCAATTTTTGATAGCGTCTATGTTGGACTCATCCACTTAGACCCCTCTTGAAATAACAACAAAACCAAAGAAAATAACTTCATTAACACCAAAAGAGCACTTTTTTAGATTTGCATACAACCTTTCCTTTCTAAGGACATCAAACACACATTGTAAATGCTTCACATGCTCATCTATTAACTTACTATAGATCAACATATCATAAAAGTATACAACAACAAACTTTCTAATAAATGGCTTCATCACATGATTTATTAGCCTCATGAAAGTACTTGGAGCATTTGTTAGGCCAAATGGTATAACCATCCATTCATAGAGACCAAATTTGGTCTTGAAGGCAGTTTTCCATTCATCATCAGGTTGCATTCTTATTTGGTGATAGCCACTCCTTAAATCAATCTTGGAAAATTAACATGAACCATTTAATTCATCATGCATATCATCTAACCTAGGGATAGGGTGACAATATTTTACCGTAATCTTGTTGATGGCTCGGCAGTCCAGACACATACACAATGTTCCATCTTTCTTAGGAACTAGCAATACCAAAACCGCACACGGACTCATGCTCTCTTTTATATACCCTTTGTTAAGGATTTCGTCAACTTGACGTTGCAATTCTTTGGTATTCGTAGGGTTGATTCTGTAAGTCGGCTTGTTTGGCAATTGTGAGCCCGACATAAAGCCAATTTGATGCTCAATTCCCCGAAGCGGGGGCAATCCTTGCGAAAGTTCTTTGGGAAATACATCTTCATAATCCTGCAACACACAAGAAATCAAAGGAGAAATGGAAGAATTAGTAGGGTTAGTGTTAAAATAATGAGCCAAAAAGAGCATAGGCGTGTCCATATCATAATCCAAGAAAAGTTCCTTCTTTCTAGCCAACATCACCATATTATTTTGCCCATTTGATGTTGAGGAAGTCCCGGAAAACCCTACTGCTCCACTCATGATTTTCCCCTCCATTTTTCCATTTTCAAGTTTCTTTCCCTTCTCCTTCAACTCTCTCATCTTTTGATGTAATTCGTTCACTTGTGATGGCAAAAAAGGATAAAGAGTAACCTTTTGACCATCCTTCTCAAGTGATATCGGTTAGAACTCCCATCATGTTTGGTAGACCTATCATATTGCCAAGGTCTACCAAACAACAAATGACATGCTTGCATTGGTATCACATCACAAAGTACTTCGTCTTGGTAGTTCCCTACTTTAAACCGTATCATACATTGCCTTATGACCTTTAATTCACCGCATTCATTTATCCATTGCAACTTGTAAGGGATAGTATGAAGTGTAGTTGGTAATTTCAGAAAGTTTACCATAGCAACACTAACGACATTCGTACAACTACCACTATCAATCACCAAAGTGAACACATTTCCCTTTATAAGGCATTTAGTATGGAATAGATTTTCCCTTTGGCTAGGGTCGTCTATTGCCTTACTAATCATAGCGTGTATAACTACAAAGTTTTGAACCTCACACTCCCCTTCTTGTGGGTAAATAACTTCATCATTATCATCATCATCATCAAGTGGCCTATTTTCAGTTTCCTCTCTATCTTGAGGCTCGTCCTCATCCTTCTCTTTTTCAAGATCCACTTCCTCACCAAGGTAATACAATCTCCCTTCCTGTAGGATCACGTTGCATCTATTTGGATATTTATTGGATTTATGTCACCAATCTTGGCACTTGAAACATTGAAATCCTTTTGGGTTAGGATACTTGTGAACTTCTTGTTTTGGAGGAATTTTGTGGACTGTTTTGGGCTTGGGCAGCCTTGTAGTGATGGGTTGGTCCTTGTTTTTGGGCCAACCCAAAGAGGATTGAACCATATCCTTTCTTCTAGGCCAACCCGAGGTGGATTGTCCCCTTTCCTTGAACGACAACCTCTACTTAAGTTCCTTTTCAATCTCAAGAGCTGCTTGGAAAATACCTTCAACGGTATCAAACTTGTGAAGTGTTAAATGAGTGGAGATCTCTTTGTTCAACCCACACTTGAATCAGAGAATGTCATGACTTATTTGTTCCCCATGATGATCAAGTTTCAACATGAGTTGTTGAAACTCATCATAATATGCCATCACACTTTTATTTCCTTGACGCAAGTTGTACAATCTAGCAAGCAATTCATGGCGATAACTCTCAGGAATTTAGCATTGCCTCATCAAGTACCTTAACTGAAACCAAGGTGGTGGATGCCCATCAACTAATTCATCACCAAAATGCTTGACGTACTCCCACCAAGTGTTGGCATAACCCTCAAAATGAGCTATGGCATAACAACTTTTCTTTTTTTCCGAGATATCATTAACTTGGAAAACTTTTTCACAAGATGATTCTCATGCTAAGTAGGCCTCCGGGTCACTTTCACCCTTAAATATAGGTAAACTCAATTTGATGGTATTGAGGCCTACATCTCTTTCTTGGTGTCGGTTTCCTCTTTCTCCATACCCTTAGTACCTTCTTAGATCAACAAGAACCCCTCTCAGCTCCCCCTCCCTCATGTAAGCATTATTAAATAGTCCATATCCATCATACTCCTCTCTACCATGTTCCTCAAAGTGAGCTGGTCGATTTTGGTGATTTAGAGGAATTGGGATTTGTGGAGGAGGTGGTATTTGATTTGGTGTAGTTTGTTAAGGTAGGTTCAGATTTTGTGGGGGTAATGGACGGACAAATCCTTCTTGTGGGACTAGAGGAGTTTAGTAATGGCGAGGCCTATTCACTTCTTGGTTTGGAGGGAAAGTAGTGGTATGATTTGTGGCATTTAGTAGGGATAGAGACGGATTCATTATTTGGTGCAATATTTTGGGTGAGACAGTGGTGGATGAAGTTCTTTCATGCCCACTTGAAGGAATATGATGAGGAGTAGATGGACGAGAGTTTCTTTGACTCTCCACTTGCTTCAATCTCCTACGTATCGTAGTCAAATCTCCCCTCATCGCCCCAACTTCTGTGTTCAACCTCTCTAAACTTCCGGTAATGGCCTCAAGTGTGGCCTTCGTAGTTTTTTGTTCAGTAGTACCCCTAATTTGGGATGTGCTTCCTTCCATGTCAAGGTGTCACCTACACAATCAGCAAACAAGTTAGCGTTAACCTCTCCTCACTCACACTCTCTTGGTTCACTCACACTTGTTTGAGCTCCACAAGTGTTGTAGATTGGCTAGTAACCGTGAAACCTTAAGATATGACTAAAGCTCTTGTCTGGAGTAGATTCTTGTTTAAAACTCAAAGAATTCTCGACGGACTGGAGTTAAGAAGTTACAATGTACTCAAACGAATAAAAGCACCCAAGTAAAAGTGGACACGAACAAAGGAACTCAAAAGGACTAATTGACAACCTAGTAGGAGTGTACTAGCTTGTTAATTAGTTCTGGAACCAAGTAATGAAACTAAGAATCAACAATAAGAAACTAGAAAAAACTAAATTTGAGCTTATTAATGACGTGAACAGTAGCAAATGGGTGACGTGAACAGTAGCAAATGGGTGACGTGGCAGCATGCAATTGCTCTTGGTACCACACAATTTAAGCACCAATTCTGAAATTTAATTCCTTACACAATTTGGAAAGGATGACAATTGGTTTTGGAGGGAAAACATGTCTTGAAATAACAAAAGTATCTTGTTCTACAACACAAGGTTCTTGAAATAAGAAAAAGTATCTTGTCCCACAACTCAAGGTTCTTGAAATAAGAAAAAGTATCTTGTTCCACAACTCAAGGTTCTTGAAATAAGAAAAAGTTTCTGAAAAGTAGAAGTTTAGTCTAGGAAGTGATGGGTTCAAGGCTTCTCACAACAATCTTTACAACTTTCAGCTTCACCTCATGAATTTATATTGCACTTTTTGATTGTGTTAAGTTGTAAGAAAAGATAAAGAACTAGATGAACACCACAACAACCTTCAAGATCACAACAACAACTTCTTCAAAAACATGACACAATATCACCATTGTCAACAACAAGTCACAACATATGGCCAATATTTTAAGCTCAACTATAGATTTAGACACCTTTAGTGTTGGTGAGAAAGAAACCCACACTAGGAACACTCTAAACAAACAAAATACTATAAGATCTAGCAAAAAAAAAGAAAATCCCGGCCCATACATCAACACAACACAATTTTCGACCAAGAACACAAAGGTAGCAGATTTGACTGTTTCTGGAATTTTCAGATTTCAGTTTTTTTTTTTTTTTTTTTTGTAGTTTTCAAGGTCTCAAGCCCAAGATTGATCTTGGTAGAACAAAATCAAAGATGAATTTGATACCAAATAATGCACTATCAAGTCCACAATAGAAGAATTTGATAGCCTAAAGGAATATCAAACACAAAATGGACACTAAAGGAACAAAAATCAACAAGTTCACAAAGAGAAAACAACACACTAGAAGGAGATAAAGAAGAATTGCATGAAATTAAAGATAGATAGAGAGACCCTCATTTCCACCAATGAATAGCACTAGAAGGTGTATCAAACCTTCAAACACACATCACCAATGTAAGATAAAACCACTCTCTTAGGTGACCCAAAGGAAACACTCTTCCTCAAGCACACCTTTCTTGCCAAATTTCCCAATACAAGTGAAACCCTAACTTCAAATGTATTCAAGGAACCAATTTCGAATTTAAGATCTAAAATTAGAAGACTAAAGCTACAATCTAAGAATAATATCCAATTTCATCAAAGTCTAAGGAAAATACAAGCTAAAGGGTCTATTTATACTCATTACAACCAAATGACCAAAATATCCTTAATGAGGGGTGCTCCTTTAGAGTGTAGAAAGGGAGTCTCAAAGACCATAATGTCCCTAAGTTGAGGCGCCTTTGGAGTATATTGAAGGATGCCTTGAAGTGTATTAAAAGCTCTTTCTCACATGGCTAAGCTCCTATTTGCATGAACAAGGCTTGAAAGGCTCCAAAAGGGTCTTCAATCCGCAACTTGAACCTTTGACAATACCTCATACTCTTTGTGCTCTTCATGCCTATATCATCATCTCCATATTGAAAGGAATTTGTCCTCAAATTCACACCTTGCAAAATTTAAAGAGGGAAGAAAAAAAGCACACAATCCTCTTGGTAGGAGGGTTAGCATTAGTACCACAATTATATCATCACTCCAAGGTGGTTCACACTTAACATACATCCACTTATCCTTGGTATTTGACATGAAAAGATTAGTATATAGGATACCAAAGACATAAATAGCATCAATATCGAAAGTAAGTGAGCACGACCAGCAACTATAACCTTCACATTTCAAGAGTATTCCAGGGTAAAATGGAATTAATATACAAGAATCTAAGCAGAGGTTAGCCATTACTTTTACTAGAGCATCAAACTCACAATCATCTTCATTCAAGAAAGGAAAAAAGCCACCAACCTTACTACCTCTACATAATATCAATTCAAAATTAACATGGTTATCATCATAGGCAAAGAGGTAGTATAGGAAGGAATCAAGTGTGAAGACATCAACAAAGGTACTATCATCTACAAGAGGGTCATGTAGTTTGTGAATACTCTTGTCACATGATAATGGAACCGTATTCAAGTTATAAGTGCTAGCACTAGATAGATACAAATCATTCTTACGAAAATAATTAATTTTGTCATCTAAAGGATCAATTAGTGCTTGCGTACTCACAACAAGAGTTTGGTCCTTATACAAACTATCAACACCAAGAGTATCACAAAAGAGAGATTCAGACACTTCTTGACTAATCCAATACGAAACTACACCACTTTAGCTACTACAAGCCACATCACAACAATTCAAGTTTTTAGGAGTGTAGAAAATAGCTTTGTTACCTTGTAGATTATGAGAAGTGTTTTCTTCACTTGGTTTCACATCATGGAAGCCCTCATGCTCCAC
The DNA here is from genome assembly GCF_002878395.1 of Capsicum annuum. Lineage (NCBI taxonomy): Eukaryota > Viridiplantae > Streptophyta > Magnoliopsida > Solanales > Solanaceae > Capsicum > Capsicum annuum. Next base: position 396,069 of record NW_025893095.1, read on the forward strand.
ATTACAAGGAAATATGTCAAGGTTTCCCTTTGGATTCACTTCTTCCACGCTTATCCCAAAATAGAGACTTTCGGCCAAGGACTTGAAGGAAACTTCCTTGGGCTTTTCCTCGGGACTTCTAGGGTCTTAAACCTGCACATGAGAAGATAAAATACTAGGCAAAATGCTAGAATTTGGGTTAGTGAATAAAAAGGGTCCTTTGTGGACAAGATCCACAATCAAGCATTTTTTTTCCCTTTCCAACTTCACTACCCATGGTTTTCCCTTCCTTTTCCCTTTTTTCTTCACATTCTTCTTGTACCTCACCAATAATTTTCTCTCCATCTTGAGGCTTGGCCCTACTCTATTTGGTTTCTAACTCATGGAGAGGAGTCATTGGATTTTGTGAAGTATAGGATCATTGGACTTGAGGTGTTTGGAATTGTGGAGATTTTGGTGGACATAGTCTATCAACCCTCGCTCTAATTCTAATCATGCCACCCCCTCATTGAATCCATATCACTCCTTATAGCATCATTTCCGCTCTTCATTTCTCAACTCAAGGCCTCCATTTGGGCCATCAAAGCTCCCATAACATTATTTCCCAAAGGTTGGGAAGTAGTACCTTCGGTTTCCATGAAAAATGTACCTACAAAGTGCAAAAAACAGCAAGAAAAATAACCTACCAAATGAACAAACGAGTTAGTTCAAAAGCCTCACTTCACTCACACTCAACGTCACCTCACACTTGGCTTCACAAGTGTTGGAGAACCAGCAACACTTGGCAAGTTACTTGAGAGGTGAGAAGCTTTGAATCGTAATGGATGTTCATTTGAAATGACTCAAAATCAGTGATGCACGAACTTGAACCAACAAAATACTACGACTTAAAAACGAGAAAAGCACATAAAAAAATTGAAGACGTGAAACAACAGACTCTAATCTAATTACCAAACAAATAGGTAATTACTAGCTTACTAATTAGTAATAGAATCAACAAAAAAGCAACTAGAAACAACAAATAAAAACTAGGAAATCTAATTTTCGAACTCAATTTGGTTGTTTGTATAAGTGATGATGTGGCACTACGTGGTTGGTGCTCACCCTTCGAAATTTAGATTTTTCCAAAATTATTTTCGGCCAAACACCCTTAGGAAAGAAGAGAATCAGTTTTGGGAGGGAAAATGTTCTAGTTTGAAGCCCTTCCAAGCTTCAAAATGGATGAGAAATGAATTGGTCCCCCCTAATAAATGCACTTGTACTTTGTTTGTCCTCTTGTCCCCTCCTCTTTTTGGAAGAATGGAATATTCTTTGAATATGCTTTTAGAAAAACAACTTTTTCATACTCCTTCTTCCCTTTTTTTGGATCAAATAAGAACCTTGAATAGTCTTCTTAACTAAGTTATGAAGATAATGGATGAACAAGATGAATATTCAAGCGTTGACCAAGTTTGACCATTTAGCAAATGAGCTCCAAATCTGATTTTTTTTTGTAGCCGTAGGTTCCTTATGTCAAAACAACTTAAACCAACCAAAAATCAGCCACAAATTAAGCCTAAATCACCAAGACGAAAACGTGTATAGCACAAAAAGCTTCAAAACTCCATAGCCATGGTGGATCTAAGCTCAAACTCAACCAAACTTCAATCTAAAAGTAGATCTAGACTCCCTAGGTGTTAGAGAACAAGAATCTAACAAAAGAAACCTTCAAAACAAAGTAAAAATTTGTAGATCTAAGATACTAAATTCGGATCTAACACAAGACAACACGACACCATTTTTTTTTTGTATTTTCTGATTTTTGACTCTTTTTTAATGATATTTTCTATATAAGAACACTAAAACCAAGATTAAGGGATGTTGGAACAACCCTATACAAGGATTTGATACCAAATGTAAGGCTAAAGGACTATCAAACATGAAATGGACACTAAAGGAACAAAAATCAGCAAGCTCACAAAGAGAAAACACACTAGAAGGATATGAATAAGAATTGCATGAAATTAGAGATAGATAGAGAGACCCTCAATTCCACCAATGAATAGCACTAGAAGGTGTATCAAACCTTCAAACAACATCACCAATGTAATATCAAACCACTCTCTTAGGTGACCCAAAGGAAACACTCTTTCTCAAGCACACCTTTCTTGCCAAATTTCCCAATACAAGTGAAACCCTAACTTCAAATGTATTCAAGGAACCAATTTCGGGTTTGAGAGCTAAAACTAGATGACTAAAGCTACAATCTAAGAATAATATCCAATTTCATCAAAGTGTAAGAAAAATACAAGCTAAAGGGTCTATTTATACTTATTACAACCAAATGACCAAAATACCTTTAATGAAGGGTGCTCCTTTAGAGTGTAGAAAGGGAGTCTCAAAAGACCATAATGTCCCTAAGTTGAGGCATCTTTGGAGTATATTCAAGGCTGCCATAGAGTGTATTAAAAGCTCTTCTTTACATGGATAAGATCCTATTTGCATGAACAAGGGTTGAAAGGCTCCAAAAGGGTCTTCAATCCTCAACTTGAATGTTTGACAATACCTTGTACTCTTTGTGCTCTTCATGCTTGTATCCAAATCTAGCAACAACAACAAGATGAACAAGCTAACACAAGAACTACAAGATGAGCAACAAGGTGCTAGTGAATCGAAATAGGCCACACCCAGCTTCACTAGACTTTAAAATTACAATGACAACAAGATGAAAGAATAAAAAGAGTACAATGTTAACAACAAGAACAACAAATGGCAAGAACTATAGTGAATCTAAATCAGCCCCACACGGCTTCACTAAGTTACTGCAATAGTTTCAAGAGTACAAAATTGAAAGATAGTAACTTGACACATAGATATCCTAGAATCTATGAATCCTAAATCGAGTCAAAAGTGAGGTTAAAATCAAAGAAAAACTATTTTAAAGCTTTGCCAGGTAAAATCTTTGAAATCTGGGTTAAAATAGAGAATTAAAGTTGTTTAGAAGGTTAAATTGATGAAAAACTAGTAATTATAAGATAAAAACTTTATTCAAGTGAAAAAGAGTGAAATTGGGATTTAAAATCAAGCCCAAAGATTTTTGGAGTTTTGAGAAATTAATCAAGAAATTAGTAAGAAAAGAGTGAATTCTTACCTTTAATCTGTAATAGAATTAAGAAATAAGTGTTAATCTAGCTTTCCAAGATCGTAGAAGCTTCACTTCTAAGCTCTCATACTATTTTAGGGTTTAAATCTCAAGACAAAAGGTAAAAGAATAGACAAAATGTGCCCAAAAGATTTTTTTAACCTTGAATGCATTAATAGATTCTACAATAATAGTCCCTCGGCCTCAGAAAGTAATAAAAAAAGTAACCCAATAGCAGATTCCGCAGCTGCCATAGTTGGAACCAATGAGGCAAATAATCGACTAATTATATCATCCGAAGAAACAGAAAATACCAAAAAGTTTGAATTCACAACTAATAACATTGATTCAATTAGCATTGATATAATAGAAATATTTTTTCTACTAAGGAGGATTCCTTGAATACCTGAAATAGAGATAATCATAGAAAATCTGAAGAAATCTTAGAATGTAAGAAAGGATCCATTTCGGGAATGTAGAATGTAAGATAAATTCAAATGTGAAACAATACGTTAGCTCTTCTACTTGAAATATCATTCAATTATGGAAGAACTCTTATTTCTTATACTCATGTTTCCCCTCCCATCGCGCTTCGCCAATTGTTGTGCTCGTGTCAACAAAGCCCTCAAGCACTGTAAGTTAGCTTTGGGGACATTGGGTTTGTTGGCATTATAGGCAGCTTTGCTGGCGAAGTGGTAAATAATCATTTCGATCAAAAAATGCAATATGCAGATAATGAAGAACCCATGTCTAATTATTTTGAATAATCCATACTTGTAGCAATGAAATACTATATATTTCTCCACCAAGTGATAAATGGTTGATTACAAATATTTAGGATATATTTTTTTTACTCTATCTATGAAGGCCCAGAAATACCTTATTTACGTATCATTGGAAAGTGCATTAACATAAATAATTATACTACACCAGCTGAAAAACCAGATTTTTTCCTTTAAGTCCAACCTAAGCTTCGACGGGGTATCCAGAATTCATTTGGAGTCTGATATATTGTAAACGAACTATGCAGCCATACTAAATTTGATGTTTTGGATGCATTGGCAAAGTTGGATTTTTGAGAAAATATTTTTTTTCATAGAGTTGACCCCCAAAATTTGAAATCACAATTTTCCAAAACGAGGGTCAAAATGAGATTTAAAAGCTGTAAAATCACTACAACTATGTTACCACCCTAAAATTGATATTTCAGAGTTTCTGGCACAGTTAGATTTTCCATTCGAGGTCTTTTCGACCAAATATGGATCCCACACCCATATTTTTAATTTTCCAACTTTCGACCAATAGGTCAAAATGAGCTCGGGTGCATGGGGACCCAAACCAAAGGTCTACCTTGCCTAAAATTAATATTTTAAAGTCGTTGGCATAGTCCGTTTAGCCTTCCATTGCATGGATCAACAGATACCCACATAAGTCCAAACTAAGGCCCTTGAAGCCAACAAAAACCACAATAAAGCATAAATGATACCAAAATGCATTCAAGACCCATGCCAATCACCCCCACACTCAAAACATACAACAACACAACTACTAGGAGGGGTAAAATAGTCAAATAATACAAAATCACAAATTTCACATATTTCATCAAAAAGCTGGTCATTACAAATACTGGGTCCATATATCACACTCCGTCACCCAGGTAGCCTCCTCAACTAGACGTGATTCCACTGAGCCTTAACTACAAGAATGTCTCTAGAGTTAAACCTCCTGACATCTCTAGCCAAAATGGAAAGAGGCTTCTTTACAAAACCAAACCTCTCATCTAACTGAATCTAGTCCCACTGGAGCATGTGTGACTCATCTAGAATATATTATCGCAACATAGATACATAAAACACTAGGTGGATGGCTGAAAAAGAAGAAGGAAACGCAAACTCATATGCTACTTCCCTAACTTCCCGCATGATCTCTAATAGACCAATATAACTGAAGTGGAGCTTGCACTCCTCCTGAACCTTATCTCTTCCTTCATGGTCTATACTCACACAAAGACCATGTCACTGACTCTAAACGTCAATGCATAACACCTACGATCAACATAACTCTTCTGCCAACTCTGAGATACCTACAACCTATCCTAAATTATCTGAAACCAGTCCAATGACTCACGAAGCAAGTTTTTACCACGGGGCCTAACCTCAGAAGTCTCAAACCAATAAACTATTGATTGACATAACCTACCATAAAGTGCCTCAAATTGAGCCACTTGAATACTCAAATGAAAATTGTTATTATATACAAACTCCGCCAAAGGTAAAAATGGTCCCACTAACCGTTAAAATCCAGCACACAAGCGCGAAACATATCCCTTAAAACCTGAATAGGCCGCTCCGACTATCCATCATTCTGGGGGTGAAAAGTAGTGCTAAGGTTAACCTGGGTGCCAACTACTCCTGAAACATCCTCCAAAAGCTAGAGATGAACTAAGAGCCTCAATCTAAAATGATGGACATAGGTAACCCATGAAGGCAAACCACCTCACGAATATAGACACATGACAACCTCATGACATTGTAGTATATCTAAATAGGGATGAAATGAGCAGATTTGGTCAATCGGTCCATGATAACACAAATGGTATAAAAACCAGGAGAAGTACTAGTCAAACCAGCTATAAATCTATAGTAACTCACTCCGATTTCCACTCAAGAATAGGCAACGTCTGTAATTATCCACCAAATGTCTAATATTCGGCATTTACTTATTAATAATAAAGGCATTGATCCACAAATTTTTCTCCATCTGCAGACCACTCCACTAGTAATACTGCCTCTAGTCCCTATATATCATAGTTGTTTCGGGGTGAATAAAGTAGGTAAAGCTATGAGCCTCACAAAGAATTAAACACAAATGCGACCATTAAATCTCAGAGCACCCCCAGAATCTAATGTAGCCCTCCCAGACTTACATCTTAACACCTGCTCTCGAAAGCTACAAAACCTTCTATCCTCAAATTGATGACCCCAAATCTACTCCAATAGGGTGGATCTATACTCAAAACTAGAAATAATCCTCCTAAAGCCAGAGATATTAACATAAACTATTAAGATAGATAAGGACTAGTATCCAAAGTCAACGACCATTGTGAAACTAAAATAAAGGTCAAACTACCCATATTCACTACCTTCCGACTCAAGGCATCCTCTACCTCATTCACCTTGCCTGGATGGTATAAAATAGAGATATGATAGTCTCTCAATAACTCAATCTATCTATGTTACATCAAATTAAGTTCTTTTAAGGTCATAATATGCTGAAGACTATGATGGTCGGTGAAGGTCTCATGATGAAGCCCATACAAGTATTGCCTATGAATCTTAAGCATAAACACTATTCTACCAACTCCAAATTATGAGTAGGTTAGTTGTACTCACACACCTTCATCTGCCTCAATGTATATGTAAAACACGAACCCACTCACTACATCAGAACACACCCTAAACCAATACCAGAAGTATCATAATAGATGATAAACCATTCGGTTTCAACTTGAAGAGTCAGAATGAGAACTGAAGTTAGCAGGTTATTAAGCTTCAGAAAAATTGCCTTACAACTCGCAGACCAGCAGACCAATGAAATGGAATATCCTTCTAGGTCAATCTAGTCATAGGGGATGCAATAGGGGAAACACTCTCAAAGAACCACATGTAAGAGCCTTCCAACCCAATGAATCTACGAACCTCAATAGGCAATGTAGTCCTAGCCCAACCATGAATATCCTCAATCTTTGTTGGGTTCACTATAATATAAGTCTTAGATACTGCATGCTCTAAACAAAGCTATACACTTAAGATAGAACTTGCACTTTGAGAATTTGGCATATAGCCTATGGTCTCTCAAAGTGTTGATCACAATCCTCAAATTCTCCTTGTACTCCTTTCTACTTCTCAACTAAACCAAAATGTCATCAATGAAGACTATCACAAATAAGTCCAAATAAGTCCTGAATACATGGTTCATCAAATCCATAAACTATGCCAAGGCATTGGTCAATCCAAAAGACATCACCAGAAACTCATAATGGCCATAAAAAGTCCTGAAGGTAGTCTTAGGGATGTCCTTTAGCCGGACCCTCAGTAATGGTAGCCAAATTCATAGAAAATATGGTTGCACCCAATAATTGGACAAATAGGTCATCGATATAAGGCATAGGATACTTATTCTTCATAATGAACTCATTCAACCATTTGTAGTCGATATATATACTGATAAAGCTATTTTTTTCTTTACAAACAAAATTGGAGCACCCTAAGGAGACACAATCGATCTGATAAAACCTTTGCCTAAAAGATCCTGAAGAGTTGGATATTTAGTTCCTTCAGCTTGGTAGGAGCAATGCAATAAAGAGCCCTAGAAATAGGTCAGGTGCTTCGCTCAAGGTCAATAGAAAACTCTATGACTCACCTAGAAGGAAGGCTAGGTAGGTCGATAGGAAAAAAATTGAGAAAATCATGAATAATTAAAAAGGAGTCAAGCGAATGACTCTCAGCACTAACATCCTAACATAAGATAGGAATGAATCACAACCCCTCGATATTAGTCTCCCAGCATGAATGTAAGAAATAATCCCAATCTGTGTGCAACTAAAAGAACCCTAACACACAATTGAGGATATGCCAGCATTGCTAAGGTGACGATCTTAGTAAAGTAATCCAAGACCATATAATAAGGGGATAACAAATCTATGCCCAAAATAATATCAAAATCTACTATATCTAACATAGTGAGATCAATCTGAGTATCAAACTCCTAAAAAGTCACCTAACCAGATCTATTTAACAGATCTATTACTAACGAATCACCCGTGGAGGTAGGTACACATAATGAAGTAGATAAATACCCTAAACACAAACCTAACCATGTGCATAGCAAGCAAAAACATATAAAAATTTAGAATTAGGATCAAACATAGTAGAAGGTAGCGGATGGAATATGGAAATCATACTTGTGATCACAATATCATCAGCCTCAACCTTTGGCCTACCCGATACAACATACAAATAGCCCTACCCACTACTAAGTTAGATGCCCACCATACCACCTTTCCTACCTTCTGGACGACTATGCCTATGACTTTGAGCACTACCCCGAACTAGTAGTGATACTAATCTGATCAAATATGCTAAACTAGAGGCTAAATCATCCAACAGTGGGGACACTCATGGGAAAAATGACTAATAACCCTACAATCATAAAATGCTCGAGCACCCTGCTTGGTCTAAAAGATATGGCATATTTAAAATGACCACCCTAACTTGACGACTCTGTCTGAACACCCATCTGAGGTTGCCTACCACTCTTGACTATCGAAACCACTATAACCAGGTAAACCTCCATCTGATATTTGAAGTGATGCCTGAACTGGCCTACTAGGCTGACCGTAACACTGATAAGGTTGCTTCTGGAGGTAACTACCTTAAAATATGCAACCTCTAGACTGTGAGTTATTGTGGCTCCCATTATAACTACCCTGATTATTAGGTTTCTTATTGCTACCTTCTTAGGACTCGTGATCCATCTCTTATATAAAATAGACGTGTTTAATAATATTAAAAAAAGGCTTTCTTGAAGTCACCAAACTCTATGTAGCCTTGTGAAGCAGCAATCTTAAACCCTTAACAAAGCACCCAACATGCTCATACTGTATAGGCAGAATCATCATGGAATGACTAGCTAACTCATTAAATCTTACCTCATACTCGGCCACCTAGATAGAACCCTACGTCAATCTTGAAAAATCATTCCAAAAATGCTTGCATATGGTGCGAGGAATTAAGTCTAAATCACGAGCAGAGATCCAATTGCATAAAATTAAGATAACCTCTCCACTATGTCGTCACTATTGTGTCTAGCTGATAAGAAACAAAATCTACTTTGCCCGACTCAACCAACCCTAAATTAGATAATCTCTCCTCACAATTGGATAAGAACTTTTATGCGTCCTCTTCTGGGGTCTAACAAACCCAGGTGGAGTCAATCTAAATAATCAGCCCAGAATCTTTTGCTCCACCACAAACATAACTGGATGGGATACTACTAGCTGTGGGACTACTGATGCCAGTAGAACCTCTACTTTAGAAGTCCCAACTATAGGATGCACACCTAAATCAATACCACCCTGTACTGCTAGCTGAGATCCATTAATCGTCGGACTACTAACTAACCCTAATAACTATACCAATGTATCCCATAGAACCAAAGAAAATATAAACTTGGGTAGAAATTGGGCTTTCCTCTGCCCATCTATTACTATGGTGGAGGAATACTTAGAGTTGTCTCAGGCTTAGGAGCTATAATAGGGTTTGGTGATGGCTCCCTTGCCTGATCTTAAATTGGGGCTGCTGTTTTAGCCTACCCTCAACCTTGGGGTCAGCCTTTGCCCCTAATAAAAGCTTTAATAGCAGGCTCGGGGACTTGATGCCTCATAATAGCTCCCTGTATCCTAGCCATCAATGTAAAGGTGAAACAAATAAAGATTTAGAGACTAATATAGACACCACACATAGGAATGAATCAAAAGAATGTCTTATTCTTAAAAATGTTATGTAGCCTCTCAAAGATAGGATACAAATATCTCTGAACCAATCTATAGGACACTACTAAACATTAGATCTTGTACCAAGAATATTAGTGAAACCTAGGCTTTGATACTAAGATATCATGATCTAGTTCCTTAAGTCATGATAACGCCTAATCTATACCTCTTGTAGGCAAACCAAGCCATAGTCTGGAATAATGAGTAATGGGCTAGCAACCAAAAAACAAGAAAAGTCAAGACTAAATTAACACCAATAATAAAGACTTAAGAGGAAGTAAAGAAATATGCATATATAACACACTGTACAAAGTGAAGGGAAGGGACAAAATATACAAGATGATCCCTCTTAAGACCATGTAAGGTCGATACTAGAGCAATTCTTAATAAAAAAAGAGTAGACAGTATCCAAAATATATATAATATATACACAGTAGCCTTAAAGGAAAAAGACTATGCTGGAATAGATGGAGGAGGATCAACCTTGGACTCTAGAAAGCTCACCCTACTATAAGTCAATACTGGTTAGTGAGTCACATCAATGCTGGCGTCTCATACTCGAGTCTATGCCAAAGAAAAACTTGTAAAAAATGAATAATAAGCACCAAAGCAATGGGTACTCAGTAGGTATTATCAATCGACTGATCCAAAATAGAGTAAGAGCATAGCTAAAATATAAAAGTACAAGCTAAGTCAGCAGTGATAGGGATAGAAAAGTAAATAGCTACTAGAACATACTAGCATGATAAAGGAAATAAATAAAGGAAATACAAGGAAAAAATGCAGAAAAAAATACAAGCCAATTATAATGTAACCAGCCCCTATAATCTAGAAGGCACACAAAAGAAAACAATTAAACCTACCGAGCCCCCATAAGGCGGTGGATGCACACAAAAAGTAACCAAAGTATTACATAAGTAACCCATAACCGAACTGATCCAAGTAACCACTAGATCCCAAACCATAATTAATTACCTATATGTGCAACAGGCTTGAACCGATACTAATGGATAATAACGAGAGGCTAGACACCATATTTTAATAAAAAATATTGGGTAGTAAAGAGAGGCCACATAAATCATATACAAAAGAATTTAGAACCACAATCAATATTCTCAAAATAGCTGTAATTAACACTAGAACACCCTAATCATATTATAACCAAATGTTAGACTCGAACTAGAGATCATAGTAACCATAACAAAACCAAAATCCAGTGAATCCATAAGTAACCAAACTCAATTTTATAAATCAAATCTAGACAATGCCATAACCAATCCCAAAGCTACGCAAGAACTCATAATAAGTAACATAAATAAATTATATGCTGGTTTAGAACTAGAATTGAAATGTATTTAAATAAACATACACCTAACTACCTAAAAGATAGAAATATTAGGTTTCCTATCTTAATAACCCACCCTAAGCTCATAAATACTACACCATACTAAGGGATAACAGGCTTGAAATCTACCATAAGGCATAAAATATTTTAAATAATGCTCGAGATAAAACTACCTGCCCAAACTAGCATAATAGTCTACTAATACCATACATAAGCTCAACCAACAGATAAGGTAAGCCTAGCCTACCTGGATGCTAAATCAAAAAGTCCCTCTAAGAAATCTCCAAATACTGCTCCACTATAACCCGAACTTGAATAACTTTTGTAGATAATTGCTTTTCTAGCGGTGATCAAGTGCCATGTCAAACATATATTTTTATGTACAAAATCTTCTCTAACTTATACATATATGTGCAAACGTATCAGTTGTTTAACATAGCACAAATTGTTCTCTTTTAATAAATTTTCTTTTTGTGTTATGTAACCACATACAATAGGTAGAAAAATTTATCCTCTTGTGATAGATGAAAAACTTTACATTAATATTCTCCAAGGATATATATATATATATATATATATATAAATATAAGTACAGAGTCATGTGACCAACCCAAATATGAATAAAATTGCCATTTATTACTAATATTTGATTTGCATTTAATGCTCAATTTACGGCCTCTACTATGTGGGTGTAAGGTACTAATGCCAACACATGGTTTCTATGTTATCTTACCTCCACATGTGGTGAGGCGTGAACCCCATTGTAATATCTCGTATTTTTCTTGTACTTGTTCTAACTATATGGAACTTGGTATAACCTTTTTGATATATATAACGTATGAGAATTGTGATGCAAGTATTAATGGTATAGATGGATTATAGTTCCTGCCCGATTACTATTTTGGGTGAAATTAAGTATCTCAAATATGTTGATTGGTTACTAATACTAGTTTACCATATATTCTATTGTAGATAAGTAATCTAGAAGGAGGGAATTCAAGTCGGGTTAGTTTCGGAGTCAAATAACCAGGTATGTAAGGCATACTCTATTTGACACTCTTTGGCATGAAATCGTACAATTGTTCCATCAAGAAAGTTTTCGAGGTTATCCTATAACAAAGTGATACATAATGGAAGCACATTACACTCCATGTATCTAATGACCTTTTTCCCACTCTCTAACACATTAGAGCACCTCAATACGTGCTTATTATTATTAAATCTGCACGTCTATCTTCACTAGAAAATTTAAGGAGTTCTCCGTTTGTTCAAATAAGACCTGTGTTATTTCAGTTCCTAAACACTTTATTTGTGTGCCAACAGCTCCCTACCTCATTGTTGTTGCATTAAGTATCTATTTATATGTCTCTTATTAGTGTATTACTGGTTCAAGGTACCATAATGTGATGACCACCAAAGTAACAATCTCAAAGGCTAAATAAACTAAGTAATGAAAATCTATAAAATGATGAGTGGAAGCTCAGGGGTATTTGCCTAGCATGGGACGATCTCGATACCTTTATTTATGCGTGGTAGCTCAGGGGCATAAGCCTATCATAGGTTGATCCCAATCTTTATATGTAGGTGGTAGCTCAGGGGCGTAAGCCTAGCATGGGCCGATCATAATTTATCTATTTACCACTGATCAACTGGTAATTTGCATTATATGTCTTACAAAGATTACGAAGTAAGAAGGTAAAATAAAGAAAGAATGTAATGTACATTGTCCCACAAGTATTTATAAAAGTGGTCTACTAGTACTACTTATACACTTGTATAATATTTCTATTGAGCTTTTGTATCAAGTGTGTTTTTACCTTCTGCCTTACATATTCAGTACATATTTTTGTACTGACGTCCCTCACGGGGGACCGCATTTTATACTGCAGGCAAAGGCACTTCAGCTCATACAACTCAGTAGTAGGAGCGCAGGCTTTTCAGGGACTATTTGTGAGTTCCAGGTTGATTTGGGGCTTTCTGAGTCTGTTTCATATATTTTGGTATTGTACAGTAAGTCAAGAGTAGGGCGAGGGTTTGTCCCGACCCTAACTAAGTCTATATATCTCTTAGAGGCTTTGTAGACTAATGTAAAGTTATGGTAATGTTTTGTCTTTAGATGTGGTTGACCTAACGGCCAAGTATTGTATAATATCATGTTTGTCAAAACCTTTAGTTGTTATAGTTCCATGCATGGGAAGTACAAGTTTTTGGAATTGGTTCTCTCAGGCCTTTACGGGTATGAGTGACTGTCCACCCCAATAGGGTTTGAGGCATGACAAAAGTTGTATCAGAGTAGTTCATCCTAGGGAGTTTACAAAGTTGTGTCTACGTAGAGTCTTGCTTATGGGTGTGTTGTGCACCACATCTATAAGAAAGAGGCAATGGGCATTTAAGGGTTGTCTCTTTTTCTTCATATCTTAGATCGTGCAATAGAGCCCATGTTGTAGGTGAAGTCATATTTAACTAGTGAACCTATTTTTTTCCTCTTATTATAGTAAAGATACCGGTTACAAGAAGGAGTAAGAATACAGGTAAGTAAAAGGATGTGGCTGCCGGAGAAGGGACCAACAAGTCACCACCTAGACAAGCTAATTAAAGCGAGGCTTAAGCTAAGTTTGTATCCCAGACTTCTTCTACTCCTCCCTCTCCAAAAGAGCTAAGAAGGAGAAGAAGAAACACATCCTTAGAACCACCTATTAATGGTACTGACCAAGATCTAAGGAATGCGGTGCAATTATTGGCTCGTATAGTTGCTGGACAAGCTCAAGGACCAGCCATTCCAACCACGGGTTCTAGTTGTACAGATAGGGAAGCTAGCCTACGGACGCAATATTTTCTTAAATTGGATCCTCCCACATTCACCGATCAAATCTTATTGAAGACCCACAGGACTTTATTGATCAAATCCAAAGGGTTTTAGATGTCATGCATGTGTCGGGTAAAAAGACAGTTGAGCTAGCAACATATAGATTCAAAGGGGAGGCTATATTGTGGTATAAAGGCTAGAAATAATCTAGGGGTATCGATGTACCTCCAGCTACTTGGAGAGAGTTTAAGGAGGTATTTCTTGATCATTACCTTCCATATGAGATTCAAGAAGCTCGTGCAGATCAGTTCCTGATCTGCACCAAGGAAATATGAGCGTGAGGGAGTACATCCTTTGGTTTAACTCTTTGGCTAGGTATGCTCCCAATGTAGTAGCTACAATGGATGATAGAGTTCATCAATATGTAGATAGATTGGATCTATATCTGGTTTGAGATTGTACTATTGCTGCTTTAAACAAAGACATGGACATAAAAAGGATACAACCTTTTGCACAAAAATAGAGGATCAGAGGCAAAGAAGAAAAGCACAAGAATTGGAAAGAGGGTATTCCAGAAGGGCTAGATCTATAGGGCAGTTTATGGCATCCCAAGGAGAGTTTAGGCCTCGGTTTTCTAATAGAACACCTAGGCCATTATCTTCTTATTTACAGCTAGTGCTACACCACAGTTTGAAGGGTCTAAAGGCAACCAGTTTGGGCAGAGAATTAAGAGTCAGAGTTCACGGTCATAAATACGAAGACACCAACTCTTCAAACTATTTTAGTGGTAAATGAATTTCCTGAAGATCTTTCGAGTTTTTCTCCAGAACAAGAAGTGAAGTTCGGTATCGATGTTATTCCAGGTACTTAACCAATCTCAATACCTCCGTATAGAATGGCCTGGCAGAATTATGGGATTTGAAAGAGAAATTGAAAGACTTAGTAGAAAAAGTATTTATAAGGCCTAGTGTATCCCCTTGGGGTGCACCAGTGTTATTTGTGCGTAAGAAGGATGGCTCATTAAGAATGGGTATTGACTATAGACAACTGAACAAGGTGACTATTAAGATCAAATATCCCCTTTTGAGAATTGATGACTTATTTGATCAGTTTCAAGGATCCAAGTGGTTTTTAAAGATTGATTTAAGGTCTGGGTACCACCAAATGAGGGTCAAAGAGGATAACATACCCAAGAAAGCTTTTCGAACACAGTACGGTCATTTCGAGTTCCTAGTCATGTCCTTTGGGCTAACTAATGCACTTGCAGCTTTTATGGATTTGATGAATAGGGTGTTCAAGCCCTTCTTGGATGTGTTTGTGATAGTTTTTATAGATTATATTCTATTTTATTTGAGATCAAATGAGGACCATGCCAATCACTTACGATAGGTGTTGTAGATTCTTCGTGATCATAAATGTGAGTTTTGGTTAAAATCTGTGGTATTCTTAGGTCATTTTATATCTGATGAAGGAATAAAGGTTGATACTCAAAAGATAGAAGAGATGAAGAATTGGCGAAGACCTATAATGCCTATGAAAGTTTGTAATTTCCTTGGGTTGGAAGGTTATTATAGAAGGTTTGTTGAAGGTTTTTCTTCAATTTCTGCACCTTTAACCAAGCTAACACACAAAGCATCCAAGTTTTAATGGAATGATGCATGCGAAAGAAGTTTTCAAAATCTGAAGAATAAGTTGACTTCTACAACCGTATTGGTGCTTCCAGAAGGCATAGAGGGGTATGTATTGTATTGTGATGCTTCAAGAATTGGCTTAGGGTGTGTATTAATGCTGTATGGTAAAGTCATAGCATATGCGTCGAGACAATTGGGGCCACACGAGAAAAATTATCCAATACATGATCTGGAGCTAGCAGCGGTTATATTTGCCTTAAAAGATATGGTGTAACTACTTGTACGAGATTCATGTTGACATATACACTGACCACAAGAGTTTGCAGTATATCTTTAATTAGAAGGACCTAAATTTGAGGCAGCGAAGATGGCTTTAATTATTAAAAGACTATGACGTTGATATCTTGTATCATATGGGGAAAGCAAATATGGTGGCAGATGCATTAAGTCGGAAGACCATGGCACCATCTATAGAAACACAAGGGATGACTAAAGATTTGTACCAACTAGCCAATTAGGAGTTCGCCTTCCTGAAACTCCAGATGAAGGGCTTATTGTTTATATTGCTGCAGAATCTTCCCTAGTAGCTGAAGTAAAAAAGAAGCAATATGCAGATCCCATTATATTAAAGCTTAAGGAAAATGTACAATGTGGTATGATGAAAGCATTTGATCTTACGCAAGAAGGAGTACTTCGGTGCCAAAACAGATTGTGTGTGCTGAATATAGACGGGCTAAGAAAGAGGATTATGATAGAAGCACATCATTCAAGGTATTCTATCCATCCAGGGTCAACAAAAATATACCATTATTTGAAAGAAATTTATTGGTGGGGTGACATAAAGAAGAACATTGCAAAATTTATAGCCGAATGTCCAAATTGTCAAAGAGTTAAAGTAGAGCACCAAAATCCTGAGGGTTATATGCAATGTATAGATCTTCCAATCTGGAAGTGGGACATGATCAACATGGATTTCATCACTGGTTTGCCTCGTACATCTCAAAGATTTGATTCCATATGGGTGATAGTTGATAGGTTTACCGAATCAGCACACTTTCTACCGGTTAGGACCACTTACACAGTTGAAGAACATGCCAAGTTATATATTAAGGAGATAGTTTGACTACATGGAGTCCCAATCTCTACTATATCATATTGAGGAGCTTAATTTACTGCAAATTTTTGGAAGTCTTTCCAGTGAAATTTGGGAACACAAATGAATCTAAGTACAGCTTTTCACCCTCAAATAGATAGACAAGCAGAACGTACCATTCAAACACTCGAAGATATGCTACGAGCTTGTGTATTAGACTTTAAAGGTAGTTGGGATGATCATCTACCTCTCATCAAGTTCGCCTATAATAATAGCTATCATTTAAGTATCAAAATGGCACCATATGAAGATTTATACGGAAGAAAGTGTAGATCACCAATTGGATGGTTTGAAGTGGGTGAAACTGCCTTGTTCGGGCCAAATCTTGTTCATAAAGCTACAGAAAAGGTTAAAGTGATCCAACAGTGACTAGAAATAGCCCAAAGTCGACACAAGTCATATGTAGATATCAGAAGGAGGGGGCTAGAGTTTGCTATAGGTTATTGGGTATTCTTAAAGGTGTCACCAATAAAGGGGGTTATGAGATTTGGTAAGAAAGGAAAGCTAAGTCCACGTTATATAGGCCCATACAAGATTACTCGGAGGTTTGGAGAAGTCACTTATGAATTAGAGCTACCCCAAGAGCTCTCAACAGTTCATCCAGTGTTTCACGTCTCAATGTTTCGAAAGTGCATTAGAGATCCATCTCATATTACTCCTACTGAAGATGTACAAGTTATGAAAGATCTTACCTATAAAGAAATACCTATTTCTATTATAGATCATCAGTTTAAAAAGTTGAGGAATAAGGAAATACCTTCTGTAAAAGTGCTTTAGAGGAATCAGCAAGTAGAAGAGATCACATGGGAAGCTGAAGAAGCGATGAAATCCAAGTACCCCCATTTGTTCAAATACGGAGAAAAATTCCAAGATGCTGAATTGGAGAAATCACAAGTGTAAAATATATAGGTACTATGTGGTAATAGGGATATTAAACTTAGACTTGAACTTGTTTTGGCTGGATAGTTATGCTAACATTCGAGGATGAATGTTTCTAAGGGGGAAGGATGTAACATCCAATATTTTGCTTGTACTTGTTCTAATTATATAGAACTTGGTATAGACTTTTTGATATATATAATGTATGAGAATTGTTATGCAAGTATTAATGGTATAGATGGAATTATAGTTGCTGTCCGGTTACTATTTTGGGTAAAATTAAGTATCTCAAATGTGTTGATTGGTTACTAATACTAGTATAGCATATATTCTATTGTAGATAAGTAATCTAAAAGGCGGGAAGTCAAGTCGGGTTAGTTTTGGAGTCAAATAACACGGTATGTAAGGCATACTCTATTTCACACTCTTTGGCATGAAATCGTACAATTGTTCCATAAAGCAAGTTTCCGAGGTTATCCTATAACAAAGTGATACATAATGGTAGCACATTATACTCCATGTATCTAATGACCTTGTTACCACTCTCTAACGCATTAGAACACCTCAACACGTGCTTATTATTAAATCTGCGCATCTATTTTTACTAGAAAATTTCAGGAGTTCTCTATTTATTCAAATAAGACCCATGTGTTATTTCAGCTCCTAAATACTTTATTTGTGTTCCAACAACTCCCTACCTCATTGTTGCTGCATTAAGTGTCTATTTATAAGTCTTTTATTAGTGTATTACTGGTTCAAGGTACCATAATGTGATGACCACCAAAGTAACAATCTCAAAGGCTAAATAAACTAAGTAATGCAAATCTGTAAAATGACGAGAGCAGCTCAGGGTCATTTGCCTAGAATGGGCCGATCTCGATACCTTTATTTGTGGGTGGCATCTTAGGGGCATAATCCTAGCATGGGCCGATCCCAATCTTTATATATAAGTGGCAGCTCAGGGGCACAAGCCTAGCATGGGCCGATCCTAATTTATCTATTTAACACTGATCAGTTGGTCGTTTGCATTATATGGCTTACAAAGATTATGAAGTAAGAAGGTAAAATAAATAAAGAATGTAATGTACATTTTCCCACAAGTATTTATAAAGGTGGTCTACTAGTACTACTTACACACTTGTATCAGATTTCTACTGAGCTTTCGTATCAAGTGTGTTGTTACCTTCTGCCTTCCATATTCAGTACATATTTTCGTACTGACGTCCCTCATAGGGGACCTGCATTTCATGTTGCTGGCACAGACACTTCAGCTCAAATAACTCAGTAGTAGAAGCATAGGCTTTTCAGGGACTATTAGTGAGCTCAAGTTTATTCAAGGCTTTCCGAGTCTGTTCCATATATTTTGGTATTCTACAGTAAGTCAAGAGTAGGTCGGGGGTTTGTCCTGACCCTAACTAAGTCTATGTATCTTTTAGAGGCTTTGCAGACTAATGTAAAGTTATGGTAGTGTTTTGTCTTTAGGGTGGTATAGTTGTGGTGATGCCTGATAAGTAGTGATTTTACCACTCATTTGCACTCATCATTAGTGCATTACCATGTTATGAAGGAATAAATGAGACCCAATTTTGATTAAATACACTAATATACGCATTTTGCAGGCACATTATTGATGAGATAGAAAGATAGGGATTTGAGCTAAAAAGGATCAAAAGGATGAAAAAAAGTATAACTGAAGACCTGGAGTAGACATAGCCTCAGTTACCACTATCTCAGTTTGAGGACCACGATTGTGGTCAGTCAAGATAGCCAAGATACCGCTATCGTATGGTACTAACCACAGTCGTGGTAGGTGCGATCTTGGCAAGACTGACGCGATCGTTGCCTAGCAGAAAATTAGCCCAAGGGAAAAGCGGTAAATGTACACAGCTGTTCCCAAACTTTCCCTAACGAAGACTCAAACCCTATCATTCCCTTATTCTATTCTATACTTTCTAATTATTGAATATTTTTCTTGCTCTTAGCCTCTACACTTAGAGAAGAAAATATTGTATTAATTTTGGATGAAGAATACATTGGAGTAGAAGACAATTACTACGAAGAAGATTACATCACACGCGCTCATAGCAATCTAGATGAATCTCCCACTTCTCCTATATTGTTAATCTGCCAGGGTTCCCACAACCCTACTAAAGGAATTTAGCCTCTCATGCTTATGAAACAATCAAAAGAAATCAATAAAGAAGACATGTAATTAATTGCACTATGATGAAAGAGTAAAATACAAAATCTCCAATTGAATACGAAACCAAAAATGCAAGAACAAAATTATTGAGTATCAAAAAGTCAAAGTATGCAAAAAATATCAATAGTACGTACCATAATAAAGGGTTAACCCTAGGGTATTTATAGTATCTCAAAATAATAAAGGAAACCTAATTAAAATAAATTTGGAAAACTTTGTCGATAGTGGTTACGCCTTTGGAAATGAGTCATTAGGTTTGGTTACAACTCATTGCCCAAATCATTGCCTGCTTTCATAGCTCTCTTCAGGCTTTAGTGGTTACGACTCATAGCGTCACCTTACGAGTCATATGTAGATAATCTTTGTTACTCTAGTAGCATTTCACCTTCCAGGATCTTGAATATATTATCCTTACGACTCCTTACCAGGAGTCATAGTTAGTCCTTACGACTTTTGGTCTTCACTTGTTACCACTGGAGAATCAATCTTCAGGAATTTAGACACTGGTCACAGTACGAATTCTCATGATGAGTTGTTGTCTGACCTTACTACTCATTGTATTCGATAAATTCATTCCTAGACTTGAACTTTGCTTACTCTTCTCACTATGGTTGCACACCACGACCCATAGTCACTCCTTACTTGTCGTGGTCCGGCTTTACTCAGTTCCTCAACTTGGCTTTTGCCACTATTATCGTAATGAGTATGGATATGAGTCAAAATGTGACTTAACAACACGTAGCCTGACCAGTAGCTCAATTTTTTAGAACTTTCTTTTCTCTTTTTTAGTCTAGCACCACTTCCGACCTAGTTTCCCTGCAAAACAAATAAAACACACACCATATCCAATAAAATGAACTAAGTCAATGCATAATTTAACCATTTTAAGAATTTAATATGCCATGCTTCCATGATACATCAACACCCTCAACTTAGAACGTTTGCATGCACTTAGGCAAAAACATAAAACAAAAACACAAAAGATGCTTAACCATCAATCAATCAAGGGCGTTATTTTAACCCTTTCCTCCGCCAATTACACCTACATACCACACATGTCCTCATAAGATCACCAAAACCACATCAGCTTTGTTACACCAACACATAAAATAAATTGGGTAGTAATAAATGCAATAATTAGTTCGGTGGTGTACCACCACACCTTTCTTCTATATTTCATTACAAACTATCTAGACCTTTCTCCAACATCAACCTGGCAGCCCATAACACAAACACACAAAACAGTCCACAAACAACAACCCAATCATCCTTTAATAACAAGCAAATATGTACAATCCTCTACCAACACATGTATATAGAAAAAGGACAAAAGTGGATAACAAACATACCTTGATTTCCTTGTTAGTTTATCCTATTAATTTGTATCTCTTCAATAGCTTAATCCCTTCACACATACAACAAAAGAGAAAGAAAGAAATCCCTTAATAACCAAGAACAATGGACTGTCCAACTTATAGAGAGGGCTATCCAGAAATTAATCTTGAAGAACGCATAGTTTCCTTAGTACAAGCTCATGAATTGCTCACTTACCTTTATCTTGGGAGGAATTTCAATTCCAAGAACCATTGTGGGAATATAGGGTTACTTCATAGCCAAGAGAGAACAAGAGAGAAAAACCTAGAAGCTGAAATTTTTGTGTAAGTTAAACATGAGCAAAAATTGCTGATTTCAATCTATATAACGGAGCTGCTCTTTGGCCGACTTTCTTTACCCTTGTTGGATAATATTTTATCAAGTGAATGATGTATATACTTTCCCAATATATTGTGATTTTGTGGATCCAAAGTTATTGGGCCTTAGCACCCATTTTTCCTTCTTTTCTTCTCTTTAACTTGAGCCTTGGCAGCTTTGGGAATTGGGCCTTTTGACCTATTTTATTTCTTTTCTATTCAATTTGAGCCCAAATGAGTACATTACATTAGTATAGGCCCAAATCTGGTCCATATCCATACGTCCATTAATTTGAACCAAATAATTCAAGTAGGTGACTCACCTACTAGCTTAATTAAGTCAAGCAAGCACCTCAATACTTTGTTCCATTTTCAGCTCCTAATCCCTTTAATCTAACCTTAAACTTATACACACTTGGGTCACTTTAAACTTTAGATTCAAATACTAGCTTACGATCCTAAGTTTAAATAGTTATATTGACATTAACTAGGTCGCATTACATTAAAAATGCACAGGCATCATATATAATTCTATCTATGCCATTAATACTTGCATAACAAACCTCACCCGTTACCTATCCTGTAAGACCATACCAGGTTCCATATAATTAGAATAAGTAAAAGAAAAATACGAGATGTTACATATTCATTATCAGTAAACTTAGAGGTCACCCTTTATTAAGGCTGTCAACAGACCAGAACCAGAATTGCTGGACTGGTTTGACCGGATCCAGAGTGGTACCGAAACCTCATTACCATTTTCTAGCACTTGAACCGGAGTTACCGAAATCGGAATACCAGAAAATTCCCCTTGTTTAGACCGGTCCGCTAGCTACTGGTGTGGAACCAAAACTGACCGGAGCGATACCAGAACATTACTGAAATAGCACCTACAGTACCAGTTTTTGTTTTTAAGTTTTTTTGTTTTTAAGTTTTAATTTAAATTATAACTTAATAGGATTAATATATAAGTTATATATATATATATATATATATATTTAACTTATATAGTTTATATAATTTATTAACTTTTTCATAATAAGTTTAAGTTTTAATTATTTTAAAAGGTTTTAAATTTTAACTTAAAAAATATATGTTAAGTTCATATAATATTTTTAATAAGTTTAAGAATTTAAAAATTTTCCTAACTTTATAATCTTAAATACTTAATATAATGTTTTTTTTTCATAATTGCAACAAACAAAAGAGAAATTTTAAAACAAAATTAGGCGAATAGCCGTTATATTTATTCAAATTTCGTACATTGTACAGTTATTACAAAGATATTAAATGTAAATCTAATCTACACAACCACCTTCTAGAAAGGATTCTGTGTGAATTAGATCTCTATTGTAGAATCTTATTAATATCTAAATTGTCTATAATTTTTTTGGCATAACTTTTCTAATTCTTCGGCGGATAAATCCTCCAGAATTGGTCTATTTGCTTGTTCCTCCATTGCTTCCATTCCATCATCACTATTTTCCTCAAAAATTACATCTATTTCATCTTCAATATAGGGCGGTAATTTGGGGATCCCAAAATTTCTTCGTTCAACATTGATCCAATCTCTAAATAATACCAAAATCTCCAAACTATCCCTTGCTAATGAATACCGATGATCTCCTATTATAAATCTTCCTGCACTGAAAGCTTACTCTGAAGCAACTGAAGAAGCTTGAACTGATAACGAATCTCGAACCATCCTTGAAAGTTTTGGAAATTGTCTGATCCAGGTCTTCAATCACCATAAAAGTTGTTGTTTTCTAGTTTCATCTATAATATTTTCCTGGTCCTGCGAAAGATATGAATCAAAATCATTACTCCTACAACATTGAAGACCAAGTTCTTCGCCCATCTCGTCATCTAAATCATCATATCTACGTCTAGAAGTAGAAGGTTCAATCGGCCCAATATTTTGTTCCATAACTTGATACAAGTTATATGAACTCCTAGCTGTAGATACTATGCTAGCACAACAAGTTTCAACTGATGGCTTTTCATGAAGTCCAATTTCTAAATTGTTGTATAATTTTCTAACCAACATCACTGTACCATGTTCTTTATAAAATGGGTTTAATAAATTAGTTGTTAAAAGAATTTGTGGAATAGGAAAATAATATTTTTAAAATTTTTCAATCATAGCTTCAATTTCTTTTTTGTTAGGACATATTTTTTTATATTCAACAAGTACTTTAGAAATAGCAGTAATAGTTACTAAAGCAAAAGAAATAGTTGGAGTATATTAAGTAGATACTATGTTTGTAGCTTGATAAAAAGTTTACAAAAATTTACAAAGTTCTTCTACTTCAGTCCAATCATCTTCATCTAGCATTAAATTAACATCCTCATTATAATAATTATAAACTAATTGTATAGGTTTATGATATATAACAGCAACTTCAAAATTTGGAACAAAGAATTCCATCTAGTAGGAATTTCTTTTGGAATTTTTCTATATGGAAGGCACATTGTTGACATTTATATTTAAAATCATCCATTACAGCTTTTTTTTAAACATTTAACTACACGCAAATCGCACTTTAAGAAAACCATTTCCAAACAAATGAATACCATCATGTACTATCAAATTTAAAATATATGCAAAACATCTAACATGAAAATGCTCTTGATACACTAAACATAATCTAGTTTTTAACTCATCAATAGCTTTCAAATTATTAGAAGCATTATCTAATGTGCATGCCATAGGTTTACCAATAAATCTAAAATATTTCATGTTCTCCGCTATTGTACTAGCTATATACATACCGATTTTAAACTCATCGATATATTTATAAGCAATAATTATTTTTTGCATGTTCCAATCGTGATCAATCCAAAGAGCCATGAGAGTAAAATAATCATTACCAACAATACTAGTACCCATATCAGAAGTAACAGATATTCTACCATCAAATCAAATAAGCAACGAAGAAAATGACAATGTTCAGCTTGAAATTTAAAAATATTATTTTTAATTGTATTTTGTGAAAAACCTTTAAAAAAGGGATTATATACTCATTGAATATAATGAATAAAACTGGAATGTGAAGGAAAACTAAAAGGAAAACTCATTACAATAACCATTTTTGCTAGTTCTTCTCTATCTACATCTTCACTATATGTCGATGATGAACTTACTTCAGCCGGGTTAAACATTTCTAAACACATTTGAACCATATTACCTCCAACAGATTCATGTACAAATATGGTACCATCTTTTTTTGCCTTAGCCTCATTTTTTAGACGAATAAATTCTTTATTACATCTCATCAAATGCGAAGTTAGCAATCCTGGCCCGCCATTTTTCCCCCAGTCAAATGTTTAAAAAATTCTTGCATTTATTGCAAGTAGCAGGACTTTTTACCCTATCATGCTCCATAAATTTCCAAACTAAAGACCTTTTAGTACGTTCGGTACCTTTGGCCCTAGTAAATTTTTGTAAAGGGGGAAGTTCTTCATTGTGTTCTGATAATTCCGTAACCGGACTAGTAGGGGTTGGGGTATCACCTAATTCTTGTTCTTCTATATCATCTTCCTCCGGTAAGTCTTCCTCAAAATTATTATAATGCCTATTCGGGGTCTCATTATCTAATTCCATACCGATACCAACATCGAAACCATTAGGTTGTGATAATGAATTTTCATTAAATCTAGGTAGTAATGAACTAGTACTAGCCTTGCTTTTTTTATTTCTACGAAAGACCTTACCAAAAATTGGTTTTTTACCACTACTATTTTTTCCAAGATCCATAATTCAAAATAGAATATTAAAACAAGCAATACAAATACAAATTGATGTTCGTAAATAAATGTAGATACTAAAAATTAAAATATAGATAATTAACGTAAATAAAAAGAGATTAAAGTTAGAAAAAATATACCGAACGTCTGCGTAAAAGCAGACGTATAACAAATGTCAAAATTAAAATATGATAATTGAAGCTTGTAATATCTTTAAAAAATCTTCAACTCCAACTAGTATAATAAATGAATCCTCAACTTCAAGTCTTCAACTTATATAATAAAACAAGAAATATTTAGAGAGAATGTGAGAGAATATTAAGAGAGAGTATGAAAAATGATAATATTTGTGTGAAAAAATAATTGAAATGAAGTATATTTATAGTAAGAATTTTAAAGGGTGGTGGGGGGTAATTGGAGGGGGGGGGTATTAACGGGTAGAAATGCAATGGCCAAAAGAACTGTTGGAAACCAAATTTTTTTTTTTTTAAAAAAGGCTGAAATTTCAATAGTGACGGACCGAAAACCGGTTAACCAGCACCGGAATCGGAAATACCAAATTTTTTTGTAGGTTCGGACCAGTATCATATTCCGGACCATTTGGTACCGGTAAACCGGCACCAATCGGACTGTGTCGTTACCGATATAGAAAATAAATCGAAAATGGCATTAGTGGAATGAAATGGAATATTTTGATTTCGTTGCCAGCCCTACCGATTATATAGGCTTGATCTCAGATTCAGACAATCATATTCATTATCAGTAGACTCAGAGGTCACCCATTATATAGGCTTAATCTCAGATTTAGACAATCATATTCATTATCAATAGACTCAGAGGTCACCCATTATATAGGCTTGATATCAGACTTATTTTATCAAGTATCAGGCATTATTACCAGTAAACTCAGAGGTCACCCATTATATAGGCTTGATTTTAGATATAATAAATCAGTATTAGTATCAGTAAGATTAGACATCAATCTAAATAGACTCAGTTATTTTGTCTCTCAGTATTAGTAAAATCAGACATCAGTACTAGTAGACTCAGTTATCAGTAAGTCAGTATTTAGAGTTCGTATTCAGTGTTACTGCAATTCCATGCATATGTCCTCATTCAGTACTTTCATGTTATTCAGTTAAGCTAAGTTCATGCATAAGCCCTAACAATTAGCCTTACCTCATGTAGGATACCAGTATATTCAAAGTACTGATGCATACTTTTCTCTTGCACTATGGTGTATTATAGCATAGGTTCCGAAGCGCGAGATCTTAGCAATCCAGACTCAGTCAGCAGCAATAGATGTAGCAGTGAGTCCTCTTCATTCGAGGATGATCCTTATTTTACTATGGCATTAGACACAGTTTATTTTCAGTAGACGGTGTTAGTTGGGGATGTGTTCCATCAACTCCATAGTTCAGATAATTTTAGAGGATTTTCGGATAGATGTATTAGTATTCAGTTTTTAGTATTGAGCATTTTTAGATATTTGATCTTATGGAATGTTTCTACTAGTTTTCCGTATTTATTTTAGTATATTATGTAGTGCTCAGGTACAGATATCAGAAAAGGGTTAGCTTGTGGTCTTTCGGGATCATGAGCACCGTATGGCATTTTGGTTCCAGAAAATTGAGGCGTTACAAACTTAGTATCAAAGCCTAAGGTTCACTAGTGTCCTAGGAAATTTGAAATCCGCATCTAGTAGAGTCTTGTGCATGGGTATGTTGCGCGCCATATTTATATATAGGAGGCTATAATATGTTTTAGGAAAATTTTCCCTTCTTTCATGTCTCAGATCGTACTATAGAAAGGTCCTCTAAGAAAGTTATGTAGATTCTAGGAAACTCCACTCATGTCAAATCCACCCTACCTTCAAGATAATAGAAACAATAAAGATCAAAGTCCTAAAGATATGGCTTTATTAGATCGTCCCTACAGATAATTATGGGATCACCCGCAGGCTCAGCAATATTCTATTAGATCCTTTTTTAGAATCCTATAATAGCATATAACCTCGAGTTAGAAGCTGAAACCAGGATTTTAGCAGTAGTAGAGTTGGAATAGCGTTAACCATACGAGCAGATTATATATTCATGGGGATAGTTGTATAAGAGGTAAATTAGTAGGCTTGAATAGTGCATGCAAGAATTTAAGATTATTGATAGGAAACTAAATGTGAAGGTGTGGAAGTAAGTTAGGAGGTGTAATCCTAGTAGTTGATGAAGGAGCAAAAGTAGATGATTTTTTTAGCGAGATAAGCATATGTTGAAAAGGGGTATAGTTATGTGATGATGATGGCAGAAACTAAAGAATATTAAGAGTTATATTCCAGATGATAGTATTAGCAGTGAGTTTAATACTTTTAGGTGCAAACTTTTTGGATAAGTTTATCATTCATGTGCATTATTATGCCCAGACTCTAGAGTAGATTGATTGTAGTTCAGTTCAGAGTTTAGTAAAGTGTTCTCATACTTATGGTGATGACTTAAAGCTAAAGAGGAGAGTATAGTTGAAAGAGTGCAGAAGAAGTACTTTAGTTAAGTATAAGTTTCAGCATGAGTTAGTCAATAAAACCAGCAAGTCAGTTTAGCAGTCAGACAGTTAGATCTATGTAGTTTGTTTTCTCATCTTTCCATATAGTCATGCTATCTAAAATATCAAGGAAAGATAACTATTCCAAGATGGAAAGTCCTAGTAGTTGCAAGATAAGTTTAGTTCATGAGTCATGCATTAGTTTTAGCTCTCCGAGGTTCAGTTATGATCCAGTTCATAGGTGTCCTGTGCATCGCCTCAATATTTTGGTGAAGTAAG
Organism: Capsicum annuum; assembly: GCF_002878395.1. Lineage (NCBI taxonomy): Eukaryota > Viridiplantae > Streptophyta > Magnoliopsida > Solanales > Solanaceae > Capsicum > Capsicum annuum. The sequence continues at coordinate 423,988 of NW_025893095.1, forward strand.
CGTTCTTAGAGGGACATAGTGTCCCAAGGGGGAGATACCCCATGATTCCCAGATGTTTTCAATACTTGTACATAGATGAAGATTGCATAATATCATACTAGTTGGGCACTTTTCCTTTGCATAGGCATTTAATCAAACACATGATAAGCATAGTATATGTAGACAACATTATACAACAAATAAATATCATGATTTAACTTTAATTTCATCATCCAAGGGTTTAATCATAGTTTCACATGAATCTACACCTATACTAACCAATTCCACATAAAATTAATCAGCCAATATGGATTAGAATTCAATTTGTCACTATCAACATTAACAAAAGCAAACCCAACATGAAATTCATAAAGAAATCCATACACTTAAACTTTGAAAAGACATTCTTGGGCTTCATGGACGAAAGGAGTCCATAAAAGAAAACTATGCATACCTGGTAGTGAGTTTCTTGAAGATCTTGAAATTATAGAATTTAAATCTTTTAGTTCTTGAAGAAGATTTGGATTTTGTTGCTTAAGGATTGCTCTTAGGGAGAAAACCCTAATTTTAATGTTGTGGAAGAATAATAAAATTATAAGCCTTGGTCGGATATTACTAGGTATATAAACGGATGGTAAAAGACCAAAAAGTCCATTTAAAAATGACTTAAAAATAACTGAACGGGATATGCAATGTCTCGTGCAATGGCCCATCGCTGGATCGATGGTTCGTCATTTTGACCATCGTAGGTTGACCAAGATAGGGATTCACTACCTAAGTAACAATGGCTTGGGCGCTGGTCCATCGCAAGTTCGACGGTCCATCAACATGTCCTCGCACCTTATCCAGAAGGTTACCATACTGCCTTGGATGCGATGGTCAAGGCGACGGTCCGTCAACCTGGCCATCGCACTTGGGCGATTCTGACAGCTCTGAGTAAAACGTCCATAACTTTTTACTTCGATATCGGATTTGGACAGAATTTGTATTGTTGAAAAGCTAATTTAATTTCCCACATGAAAAAGGTGAAAAAATAAAAAATTTCCATTTGTGAAAAAATGGATTCATATTTCAAAGCAAGTTTCTAATATACTTGAGACAATTCCAAGATAGAAAAAAGTATGGGGTATTACAATATCTCCCCCATGAGAACATTCATCCTCGAATGAGACTGAGAGAGATGAGAGAATATAAACTGACGTACATACTAAACATCAACAATTATAACATGATATCATGACTGACATGACTGATAACTGAATATAGCATACTGCATAATATACTATAAAATGCGGAAACATGAACTGAAAGGCCATAAGGTTCAAAACTATATCTTCACATACTGTAGTCTAAAAAGTCTCTAAAACATGATTGTCTGAGTAAGGAGTTGATGGGACATGTCCCCATCTAACTCCAACTAATAAATTAATTAATAAGATAATAAAGAAATGGCCATGTCCTTAAAAGATGAGGACTCACAGCAAACTTTAACTGCTGAGACTAGAATACTACTTATGCTCTGGAGCTCGTGTCTCTGAACCTGTGGTATAAGACACCATAGTGCAAATGCATCATTACTTTGAATGTACTGGTATGCATGTGAGGTATGCTATCATATGCATAAACAATACTGACTAACTGACTAATATGAATGTGAGAATGCATGCATGAATACATAGTAACTATAACTGATATCGTGATAACATGAATTTACTGATAACTAACATGATTGGTAACTGAGTTCTGATGATTGATATAACTAATAACATGAGTGACTATATCTGACAGTTCTAAATCTGATGGAACTAGTTGAGCTCCATATTATATCTAAGTTAACTGTATCTGACAGTCCTAAATTCTATAGAACTATCTGAGTTCTTTTACTAAAACTGTGGAAAGTAGTTATCTAACCGACATGCCCATAATACGTCATTATTGCTGAGTTGGGGTCCAATCTGTAACCCCAATTGGAAGGGTATCAATACTGTACCACTGGAAAGAATAATCTGTGAGTAACCCTCATATAATAGGTAACTCTAGTGAGAATGGTGGGAACCCTCATATAACAGGTTAAGCCACCTTATCTACCCTCATATAGCAGGCTATGATGTCTCAACCTGTGTTGGCTATATAGTTTTGGAATGCAAGGATTGCTTCAAAGAATCACACCCTCATATAACAGATGAGTTACCATCCTTGGGTTCACTTAGTGCTAATTTCTACTCCCATCTGAATAGATAATGAACATGATTAACTGAACTGACTGGACTGAGTTAACTAAGTTTTGTTGACTGACGAAATATTACTGAGGTCTGATTACTGATTGAGATTTACTGAAGTTACTGAGTTTTCCTAAGTTATGAAACTAACTGAATTCTACTGAACATAGCTTGACTGAGAGTCTCTTGAGAACATGAGTAGGCTCTAGGCACAAGGATAATTATCGGGTACAAGTACCCTCAGGACTCGATGGAAAGAAACTGACAAACCATAACTTTCTTGAATACATGACCAACATCAAAATCCATAATTAATTTATTAAGACATTTCATCAAACTTGTGATAATCATAAACTTGTACATATATGAGGATTGCATAATATCATACTAGTTGGGCACTTTTCCTTTGCATAGGCATTTAATCAAACACATGGTAAGCATAGTTATGTAGATAACAATATACAACAAATAAACATCATGATTTAACTCTAATTTCATCATCCAAGGGTTCAATCATAGTTTCACATGAATCTACACCTATACTAATCAATTCCACATAAAATTGATCACCCAATATGGATTAGAATTCAATTTGTCACTATCAACATTAACAAAAGCAAACCCAACATGAAATTCATAAAGAAATCCATACACTTAAACTTTGAAAAGAGATTCTTGGGCTTCATGGACGAAAGGAGTCCATGAATGAATACTACGCATACCTGGTAGTGATTTTCTTGAAGATGTTAAACTTGAAGAATTTGAATCTCTTAGTTCTTGAAGAAGATTTGGATTTTGGTTCTTAAGGATTGCTCTTAGGGAGAAAACCCTAATTTTAATGTTGTGGAAGAATAATAAAATTATGAGCCTTGGTCGGATATTTCTAGGTATATAAACGGGTGGTAAAAGACCAAAAAGAACATTTAAAAATGACTTAAAAATAACTGAACGGGATATGCGATGGCTCGTGCAATGGCTCATCGTTGGATCGATGGTCCGTCGTTTTGACCGTCGTAGGTTGACCAAGATAGGGACTCACTGCCTAAGTAACAATGGCTTGGGCGATGGTCCATCGCAAGTTCGACGGTCCATCAACCTATCCATCGTACCTTATCCAGAAGGTTACTGTACTGCATTGGATGCGATTGTCAAGGCGACGGTCCGTAAACTTGGCCATCGCACTTGGGCGATTCTGACAGCTCTGAGTAAAACATCCATAAATTCTTACTTCGATATCAGATTTGGACAAAATTTTAATCGTTGAAAAGCTAATTCAATTTCCCACATGAAAAAGGTGAAAAACAAAAAAATTCTATGTGTACAAAAATTGATCATATTTCAAAGAAAGTTTCTAACATACTTGAGATAATTCCAAGCTAGAAAAAAGTATGGGCTATTACAATATCTCCCTCTTAAGAATATTCATCCTCGAATGAGACTAAGAGAGAGGGGAGAATATAAATCGACGTACATACTGAACATAAACAATTAGAACATGATATCATGACTGACATGATTGATAACTGAATATATCATACTGCATATTTGATGCATGCATAATTGATTCATAAATGCATGACTGAGTGTTCAGATGAACTAAATTTCTCATAATCAGAATGCATGCCTGATAAGGATACTTGGTTCGCATATATTCTTCTGCTTCCCAAGTAACTCCCTCAACGGACAAATTTCGCCAAAGAACTTTGACTAGAGGGACTTTGTTGTTCCTCAGTCACGAGTCTGATAGTCTAGGATTTCGACGTGAATCTCTTCATAAGAGAGGCTATTCTAAATATGTATGCTCTGAATAGGGACTACATCTGCTGGATCTCCTATGCACTTCTTGAGCAAAGAGACATGAAGACTAGATGAACTGAGGCTAGATGTGAAGGCAATTTGAGCTCTTAGGCTACCTTGCCATGAATACTAAGAATTTTGAAAGAACTGACATATCGAGGACTGAGCTTTCCCTTCTTTCTAAATCTCTTCACTCCTTTCATGGGAGAGATCTTTAGATAGATATAGTCACTAATCTCAAACTCGAGATCCTTTCTATACTCATCTACATAAGACTTCTATCGACTCTAAGCAGCCCAAAGTTTTTCTCTGATCAACTGGACTTTCTCTAAGGCATCGAATACTAAGTTAGGCCCTATGACTGAGGCCTCACTAACTTTGATCCAACCGATTGGAGATCTGCATCTCCTACCATAGAGAGCTTTGAATGGAGTTGTCTTAATACTGGAATAATTGATATTATTGTATACAAACTCAATTAAAGGCAAGTGGTAATCCCAACTACCCTTGAAAATAATTGGACACGCCCTTAGCATATCTTCTAAAGTCTGAATGGTCCTTTCTACTTGACCATCTATCTGAGGATGAAAAAGTTTTTCCTAGATGAACTTGGGTACCAAGACCCTTTTGGAATGCTTTATAGAAATGAGAGGTGAACTGGGTACCTCTATCTGAGATAATGGATAATGAAACTCCGTGCAATCTGACCAACTCTCTGATGTAGAGTTTGGCATAATCCTCAGCTAAATAAGAGGTATGGACTAGAAAAAATAAGCTGATTTGGTCATCCTATCTACAATGACCCAAACTGAATCATGCTGATGACTGGTACAAGTCAAACCCATCACAAAGTCCCTGTTCATAACTTCCCACTTCCAAGTAGAAATACCGAACTCCTGCATGGAGCCACTAGGCTTCTGATACTATATCTTAACTTGCTGACATGTAGAGCACTTAGCCATAAACTCTACAATATCTCTCTTCATCCCACTCCACCAATAGATTTCCCACAAGTCGTGGTACATCTTTATGGCCCCTGGATGAATAGAGTAGTGTGCACCATGCACTTTTGGAAGAATTGGCTGCCTTAAGTCATCTACATCTGGAACACAGAGACGACCCTGACAATGCAGAACATTATCTCTCCCTTGAGAGAAAACCTCTACTTTCTGATCCTTGACTGACTCTTTCAACTTGACTAAACTGGGGTCTCTATCTTGCTTTTCTTTCACCTTGGAAACTAGAGATGTTTCTAAACTACTCTGAACCCTTATGTCAACCTATTCTATATCAACTAAGAGAATACCTAGTCTGGTAAGCTGATGGATTTCTTGAACTAAATTTTTTTTATTGTCCTCAACATGAGCAACACTACCCATAACAGTCTACTAAGAGCATCGGCCACAATGTTGGCCTTGCCTGAATGATAAAGGACACTCATGTCATAATCTTTCAAAAGCTCTAACCACCTTCTCTGACAAAGATTAAGATCTTTTAAGACAAGACATACTGGATACTCTTATAATCTGTGAACATATCTACATAAACACTGTATAGATAATGCCTCCAAATCTTTAAGGTAAAAACTACGGCTGCTAACTCAAGATCATGAGTAGGATAATTCTTCTCATGGGTTTAAGCTGTCTGGAGGTGTAGGCTATGAACTTACCATGATGTATGAGGACACAACCCAAACCTACTCTGGATGTATCACAATACACTACGAAACCATCTGAACCATCTGGAAGAGCTAGGACTGGAGCTGAGGTGAGTCGAGTCTTCAACTCTTGAAAACTCCTTTCACAAGGAGCTAATCACTAAAACTTGACTTTCTTCTGAGTCAATCTGGACATAGGGGATGTAATAGAAAAAATCCCTCAACAAACCACCTGTAATATCCATCCAATCCCAAGAAAGTCCTGATATCTGGTGGAGAGACAGGTTTGGGCCAGTTTCTTACTGCTTTGGTGTTTTGAGGATCTACTCTAATGCCATCACCTAAAATGATATGGCCAAGGAATGCTATTGACCTTAGCTAAAATTTTCACTTACTGAATTTAGCAAATAACTGATGATCTCTAAGAATCTGAAGTAAGATTCTGAGATAGTTTGAATGATCACGCTCACTGTGGGAATAGACCAGAATATCATCTATAAAGACTATGATGAACATGTCCAAGTAATGCTTGAACACATGGTTCATCAAGTCCATGAAAGCTATTATGGCATTGGTAAGACCAAAGGACATGACTAGGAACTCAAAGTGACCATACCGAGTATGAAAGGCAGTTTTTAGAATGTCACATTCTCTAACTCTGAGCTGATGATAGCCGGATCTGTGGTCTATCTTAGAGAAATAGCTGGCACTCTAAAGTTGGTCAAAAAAGTCATCGATTTTGGGAAAAGAATACTTTTTCTTAACCATGACTTTATTGAGCTGACGGTAATCAATACACATTCTAAGAGAACCATCTTTCTTTTGTACGAATAAGATTGGTGCACCCCACGGGGACACACTAGGCCTGATGAATCCCTTATCTAAGAGATCCTTCAATTTTTGTTTCAATTCTTTGAGTTTTTCTGGTGCCACTCTATATGGAAAAATAGATATAGGCTGAGTATCTGGAAGAAAATCAATGCCAAAGTCTATTTCCCTTTTGGGAGAAATTCCTGGAAGATCTTCGGAAAAGACATCTGAATATTCATTCACTATTGGGACTGATTCAAGACTGGGAGTTGTAGAACTAGTGTCCTTAACTCGAATAAGATGATAGACACATCCCTTAGATATTAATTTCCTTGCCTGAAGGTAGGAAACAAGTTGACCTCTGAAAGAGGATGCACTACCCTTCCATTCTAGGACCGATTTATTCAAAAACTGGAACTGAACTATTCTATTTCTACAGTCAACTGTGGCATAGCAGGAATAAAGCCAATCCTTGCTGAGAATGAAATCAAAATCGGTCATCTCTAATTCGACGAAGTCTGTTGAAGTAACTTTCTGAAATATCATAATCAGGAAGTTCCTGTATACCCACTGGGCTATGATGGTTTTACCCACCACTGAGGTAGAGACTGAAAAGAGCTCTACTACAATTTTAGGACTGACTACAAAATCAACTGCAATATAAGGAATAACAAAAGACAAAGAATCTCCTAGATCTAGTAAAGCGTAAACATACACATGAAAGATCTGTAACGTACCAGTAACCACATCAGGAGAATTTTCCTGATCTTGCCTGGACTGAATAGCATAAAGTCTATTTGGGTTTTTCCCACTAGTAGCGCTAGAGGTGGCACCTTACTAGTTTGGGCGATCGAATTGAGTTGGGGAATGGTTCTGCTGACACTGAGGACCTGGATGAGGATAGTATCTGACTCTGTGGACTGGCTTGCCACACCTGAAATAAATACCACTACCAGCTCTATATATACCCTAATAGTGCTTCCCATAAGTCTGGCAAAGAGGATAGGTGCGGGCACTCTAACACTGCCCTAAGACTTAGAGACTGACACTCTATCTTTGTTACCATCCGTGAACTTAGGAGCTGGAGCACCAGTTGAAGAAGGAGCTAGAACTGATGACTTAGAATGAAATGAGATTGATTTCCTCCTTCTGATTTGGGCTGAGCAAAGTAGAAACTACCTATCCATGCTCTCATATTCTGCTTCTCCCTCATCTTAATCTTTTGATCTTCTATCTGTTGAGCATGTTTCATAAGCCTGGCTAAATTCATGTCACTATTCAATATCACAGATCTACAGTTGTTGACTACACTATAATTCACCCCAGAAAAAAACTTAGTCATCTTGGCCCTGCTGTCTGCAACCACATGAGGGGTATATCTCGCTAATTGAGTAAACTTAAGAGAATACTCTTTTACTTTCATATTTTCCTGCCTGAGGTTGATGAATTCTAACACCTTAGCTTCGCTCAGCTCTAGGGGAAAGAACCTCTCTTAGAATGCAGTAAGAAACTCCTCCCACTTAATAGGCCCTGCATCATCTGGCCTTTTTGACTTCCACTGCTTGTACCATATGTGAACAACACCCTGCAATTGATATTGTAATACCGCGCAAAGTTCTCTCCTAGTCTGAGCTTTAGAGCATTTTAAGAAAAATGAAAATCTGAGTCAAAAGTTTCAAAAATATCTTCCCAAGTATGAAACACTTTCAATAGTGTGGTATTTCTCTAATTTTAATTTTTTTTATGTAGATCATTGAATAATCTTTCCATCGATACCAATTTCATCATAATCTGACATCAAACGAGGGAGTTATGGCCATTTTACTAAATGGTATCAGAATCGCCCAGGTTTGACAGTTGACTTGGAGGACCGCCAAGTCCTTGGTGGACCGTCAAGTGTCTCGTTAGGCCAAGATAGAGCATCCCATTTCTGGCCCTCGAGTGACGTCCAAAGTAGTAGACCGTTAAAAAGTTGACGGACCGTCAAGGGGTCTGTCAGGTCGAAACAGAATGGCCCATTCCTGACCCTCGAGTGACGGACGATCTGCTGGACCATCAAATTCCTGATGGAACGTCACTTCGACTATCACGTCGAGATAGAATGTCCCATTTCGGGCACTCGAGTGATGAACGACTTGGTGGACCGTCAGTCCCTCGGATGGACCGTCAGATCGACCGTCACAAACCCTGATCAGCAGTTTTCAACTCTTTTATTTAAAAGGCATTTTGGTCATTTCCACTCTTTTCCCAACCTCTATAAATACCCACTTAAGGGTTAAAGGCCTCATTTCTTTTCTTTTCTTTCACCCAAAAACTAGGGTTTCCAAAATAAAAAGTTCTCTCTTCTTCCACCAAAACTATAGAGAGAATCAAGAGCAAAAATCAAGAATCCTTCCAAAGGCTTTCAAGAAAGAGTTTCCCCAAGGTATGTTGATGTTGATTCTTGGGTCCCTTTTATCCAAAAAGCTCATGTACCTTTTTTTAAATCTCCAAGATTTATGTTTATGAAATTTTAATGATTCTTGTGAGTTGAAATTGATGTTCTTGATATGATTGAGTTGTGGTTCATGTTTGTCTATAAGATTATCAAGCCTTGGCCTTAGTATGTGGTACTTGTGTGGTAAATGGATTATGTACTTGTTTTTGATGTTGAATGACCTTCAAAATGGGATACTTATGTGGTTTGTATGAATTTATGATAATATATGAGTGGAAACATGTAAATTTGGTTATTCATGATGAGTAGTTGGGTTATTATAATTATGCCTAAGTTGTGTATGTGAGGTGTTCGATAAAATGTTAAAGAGACTAGAAATTAAGCATTGTAGTCAAATTGTGATCTAATGACTTCTAAGATATGATTATGTGTTATGATTGTTGATGTGTTCATGACTTTTGGGTGTAGAATTGGTTGATTTTAGCAGAGTATGTCTCCCATAGGTTGATAAAAGCTTAGAAGAATAATATGGGCCATTGTAGCATATTGAATAGGAAGCCCCAAATTGTGATCTAGTCTATGCATGCCTAGTGTTTGATAAAATGATCAAGTGAATGAATTATTCTATAATAGTAGGAAATCCCCAAATAAGTGTGAACCTATGCATGTCTAGTGTTTGTTGAAGGACCTTAGTGAACTAGTGGACATGTGATGGTTGTAAATTCCCCATTATGTGCCCTTTGATATAGGTTAAGTTTTTAATATATGCCAAGTGATTAGCAAATAAGCTATTACATGATAGTATAAAGTTTCCCAAGCGGTGTGAAATCTAAATACATGTTAAGACCGATATAGGTATGAAATAGTTGAGGTAAAACCTTGTTGAATGGAGTACGATCTAATAGCATGTTTCCTCTATGTTATTATGTGATTAATATCTTGAGATGCATTAATAATTGTGATGATGCATTAATGATGGTGACGATTAAGGTATGATTGTGATAATACATGAATGATTTTGATAATACATGAATGATTATGATGATGAATGAATGCTTGTGTTGATGCATGAATAATTCTGATGGTGAATGGATGATCGTGATGATGTGAGAATGATTATGTTTTACTTTTATGTTATTGAGTACTGGGGGTATTTATACCCGACAATAGAGCTGTTGTCTAGAGCCCGTGTTAGTTTTGCGATAATTTCAATCGAGCTACGATTCTCAGAACTCAGTGAACTATAAAATTATGTATCTTCAGACAAGTGTGGATTTTAATTAGGCTCTATAATCTCAATTATCTCTGTAATCTCTATATCGCTAGTAATCTAGCCTCCATCTTGTAATCAGCTCAGATCTAATAGTATTTAAGTGATTCAATTCTAATCTCAAAATCGATTTGAATAATCTATTCAAGCTCTGCATCATTAGTCAGATGCTATGATTTGATACCTTTCTGTCAGATACAGAACTAAGTAATCTCAGTGTAACTCAGTTAGATCTCTTAAGAAATATAATCAGTATCACATTTAGCTCAGTCTAAGTTCAGTTAAGAATCAAATCAGTATCTTTCATTTGGGAGTAAAAACTACCACCGAGCGAGCTAAAGAATGGGGACTCACCTACTAGTGGAGGGTGTGATCCTTAGATGCGATCCTTGTGCTCTAGAACTATGGAGCCAGCGTAGGTTGAGACATCACACCTTCTAAATGAAGGTGGATGAGAGATATCATTCCTGCTAGATGAGGGTAGATGAGGTGGCTTGACTTGTTATATAAGGGCTCCACTATTCTTGTATGAGGACATGATAGATGAGGATCATATAAAGATAAGGTCTTTACCCGTGGCACGGTATTGACACCTTCACAACTGGGGGTAGAGGTTGGACCCCTAAGAGATAGTAGGGGTATGTCAGTTAAGTAACTACTTCCCACAGTCTCAATTTCAGAATTAGTTTCAGACTTCAAGAAAGAGCTCAGTTTAGTGTACAAAATTTAAGGCTGTTAGATACAGGCCATTAAGTATGATTACTTGCTAATTCAAAGATCCATTGCTAGATAGCACGATCTCAAAATCATTTATGAAGAAGTATTATTATCCATAGACTAAAAAATAACCTGTTAGATAGGGTTGCTATTCATTTCAGAAGCTTCAGATACTCGTAATCTCGGTATGTTCAGAGATTTTAGAATTTAATCCTTGATGAAAATGCATCCAAATTTCCCAATTATCAATATTAGATGAGTCAGTGATTCAGTATCTTAGTGTCAATAGTGAGTTTAGTTTACAGGAAAGTGGTAGCTGAGTTCCAGTCTCTAGAGTTGTGATGATTGTGATTATGACCTGTGTATTCATGTATGTGTTCTCGTGCGATGTTTTCATGATTATTCAGTTTACACATTATGAATGCATGAGTCCTTGCATTTAGCCTTACCTCGTCTACATACTTGGTATATTTTTGTACTGATGTATTTGCGCTATGGTGTTTTATTTAACACCATAGTTTCAGAGGAATAGGATTCAGAGTTTCCTCAGCAATTCAGTCCCAGTTAGTAGTAGTAGTAGTGAGTCCTCTTCCTTTGAGGACAAATCTCAGTTTACTATTATTGCATCAGGTTTTGTTTATATTCTCCGTTGACGGAGTTTGTTTGGGACATATCCCATCAACTCCATAGTTCAGATAGTTTAAAGGCTTTTCAAACGGATGTTGATGTATTAGTATTTAGTTTCTAGTTTGAGTATGTACAGATGTGTTGAACCTTATGGCCATTTCCATATATTATGTAGTGTACAAGTACAAATATCAGTAAAGGGTTAGCTTGTGCTCCTTCAGGTCCATAAGCACCATGTGATGTCATGAGATGGGATCTCAGGGTGTTATAGATATGCAGGTATCTCAGTACTCTCAAAAGTTGACACCCCCATAACGTCAGTAACCTTTTGAACCTGATCGATAAATTCCTAAGGGCCTTATTTGACTTAGACCCAAGAAAAGAAGAAGGATTCATTCGGGTGAAGTCCCGAATCCTGGCTGTAGCTAAATTGGTCACTAGTTTGGTTGAAATGATAGCTGGTTATTCATTCAGAGAAGTAACTAACTGGACAAGAGTAGTGAATGCAGCTCTGAACTCTGCATGAGAAATATGTTCGCCCAAAGGTACTTTAGGCTGAGGGCTGACTGATCCCATTTCTTTTTTTTTTGGAGGCATGTTTTGTAGAAGAAAGAGAAATGGATTAGAATGAGAAATTAACTTTAGATTATGCTCACTGGCATGACATAAATACTGAAAGAAGGGAAACTATTCCTAATATATCTTATAGCCTCCTACATATAAATGTGGTGCGCAACTCACCCATGTACAAGACTTTACTAAATATGGCTTTCAGACTTTCTAGGAATCTATTGAACCTTAGGCTCTGATACCAAGTTTGTAACGCCTCAAATATGGTACCCGAAATGCTACACGGTGCTCATGAACCTGAAGGACCACAAGCTAACCTATGACTGATATCTGTACCTGTATACTATATATTATACTGTATAATACAGAAACATGAACTGAAAGGCCATAAGGTGCAAAAATAAGACATAATATCTGATAAAATATAATATTTGTGTGGGGTATGAAATACCCAAAACTAACTAAAATAAACTATCCGCACATACTGTAGTCAGAAAAGCCTCTAAAAGATGACTGTCTGAATAAGGAGTTGATAGGATATGTCCCCAACTAATTCCAAATAAGAAATTAATTTATGAGAAAATAAAGAAATTTTCATGTCCTCAAAAGATGAGGACTCAATGTAACTCTGACTGCTGAGACAGGAATGCTACTGATGCTCTGGAGCTCATGTCTCTGAACCTATGGTATAAGACACCATAGCGCAAATGCACTAGTACTTTGAATATACTGGTATGCATGTGAGGTAGGTTGAATGCATGGGATTCATATGCGTGAACAATACTAAGTAACTAACTAATATGAATATGAGAATGCATGCATGAATACATAGTAACTATAACTGATATCGTGATAACATGAATTTACTAATAACTAACATGTCTGGCAACTGAGTTCTGATGACGAATATAACTGATAACATGAGTGACTATATCTGTTAGTCCTGAATCTGATGGAACTAGCTGAGCTTCGTACTGTATCTGAGTTAATTGTATCTGACAGTCCTAAATTTTGTAGAACTATCTAACTTCGTTTCCTGGTACTGATACTGAAAATGTGGGAAATAGTTATCTAACCGACATGCCCCTAATACGCCACTATGGCTGAGTTGGGGTCCAATCTATAACCCCAATTAGAAGGGTGTCAATACTGTGCCACTGGTAAGGACAATCTGTAAGTAACCCTTATATAACAGGTAACTCTAGTGAGAATGTTAGGAACCCTCATATAATAGGTTAACCCCCCTCATCTAACCTCATATAGTAGGCTATGGTGTCTCAACCTATGCTGGATACATAGTCTGGAATGCAAGGATTGCTTCTAAGAATCACACCTTTATACAACAGGTGAGTTCCTATTCTTGGATTCACTCGGTGCTAATTTCTACTCCCATCTTAATAGTCATTGAACATGATTAAATGAACTGACTGGATCGAGTTAACTGAGTTCTATTGACTGACAGAATATTATTGAGGTCTAATAACTGACTGAGATTTACTGAAGTTACTAAGTTTTTCTAAGTCATGAAACTGATTGAATTCTACTGAACATGGGTTGACTGAGAGTATCTTGAGAACATGACATAGGCTCTAGGCACAAGGTGAATTGTCGAGTACAAGGTGAATTGTTGAGTACAAGTACCCCCAGGACTCGATGGAAAGAAACTGACAAAGCATCACTTTCTTGATACATGACCAACATCACAATCCATAATTCGTTTATTAAGTCATTTCATCAAACATGTGATATGCATAAACTTATACATACATGAGGATTGCATAATATCATAATAGTTGGGCACTTTTCCTTTGCAAAGGCATATAATCAAACACATGGTAAGCATAGTATATTTAGACAACATTATACATCAAATAAACATCATTATTCAACTCTAATTTCATCATCAAAGGGTTTAATCATAGGTTCACATGAATCTACACCTATACTAATCAATTCCACATAAAATTGATCACCAAACAAGGATTAGAATTCAATTGATCATTATCAACATGAACAAAAGCAAATCCAACATGAAATTCATAAAGAAATCCATACACTTGAACTTTGAAAAGAGATTCTTGGGCTTCATGGATAAAAGAAGTTCATAATAAACACTATGCCTAACTGGTAGTAAGTTTCTTGAAGATCCTAAACTTGAAGAATTCGAATCTCTTAATTCTTGAAGAAGATTTAGATTTTGTTGTTTAAGAATTGCTCTTACGGAGAAAACCCTAATTTTAATGTTGTTGAAGAATAATGAAATTTTGAGCCTTGGTCGAATATTACTAGGTATGTAAATGGGAGGTAAAAGACCAAACAGCCCCTTTAAAAATGACTTAAAAATAACTGAACGGTATATGCGACGGCTCATATGATGGCCCATCGCTGGATCGATGGTCCGTCATTTCGACCTTCCTAGGTGGACCAGGATAGGGACACTGCTTAAGTAGCAACGACTTGGGCGATTATCTATCACAAGTTCGATGGTCTGTCAACCTGTCTATCACACCTTATCTAGAACATTGCCATACTGCCTAGGCTGCAACAGTCAAGGCGATGGTCCATCGCTAGATCGATGGTCCGTCAACCTGTCAGTTGCACCTGGGCAATTTTGATAGCTTTGAGTAAAACGCCCATAACTTTTTACTCCGATATCGAATTTGGATGAAATTGGTATCGTTGGAAAGCTAATTCAATTTCTCATATAAAAAAATAAAAATATTCCATGTGTAAAAAATGGATTCATATTTTATAGAAAGTTTCTAACATACTTGAGATAATTCCAAGCTAGGAAAAAGTATGGGGTACTACAAGTATCTCAGTCATCCTCCTCTCATGATAAATTCCCCTTTGTTGTTTTTTAATTGGAGGTTTTATGACGATATCTTTGTCATAGATAGCCTGCATTTTGAGCTACCCCCACTGTGAAATGAAGGGCATTAGAGCAACTTTAATGGATAATAGGGGGGAGGTACAAAGGAGGTAGAATCTCAACTGGTGTATCGATCACCTCACTCCCACTCTCTTCTTTAGATTCAGGCTTGTCTTTATTATCATCCCCATTCCTTATGTTTTCTTACTCAAAGATGGATGCACCTTCGCTTATAGCCACACCCTCATCATCATCATTATCATCATCATCATCAACAAGAAGTGCTAGGGTTATTCATTTATGGTGTAGACTTAGGTGGTGTGACCTCCTCCAAGGTTGCTTTCGCACCCGAGGATCGCTTCTCCCTTGGCTCCACCTGCCTTTTTACTGGATATTTCTTTATTAAGCCTTACGATGACTCGGTGTCCTCATCTACAAGATTATGGTTGTTTTTTGGGGTTTGTGTCTTTATAGTTGCTTCTTTGATGAATCAACTTTTGGAGCCATTAGTACCTGTTGAACAAGTCCCATTCATGATTACTAAGAAAAATAAGAAAATTTAGTGTCAGTGTAGTAGGTATTGGTCACCCTATGACTCTTAGGGTATGAGTCATACCCACTGGTTAAGAGTCATGGTGATATTCTTAGGGTAAGGTAGTGCATAATTTAAGTTTACTGGTTAGGCAATAAGCCCCCCTAATGAGCCGTAATGATAGGCTATGACTTATTACCAACACTTGTTGTCTGACCAAAACTCTTTCCTTCATATTTAACCCTTTTCAGTCATTATGATTACTCACTATGAGTCGTTTAGTGTGACTAAGACTCCTAAGATGAGTTGTAATATTAATAGAACCCACACTCTTCTAATAAACCCTATTACTAGTAGTTACGAGTCACATAACGACTCATTAGGTGACCCTACGAGTTGTAAGGAGTTTCCTAGCCACTGTAACATGAATTTTTAGAGTAGTTTGTTCTGATTCTCAATCCCAACACACTCATACATATCAAAATAATATTAACCCCTTAAAGTTCAACCCTCAACAATAATTTTTACAAACAATCCTTCAAGTGATATGCAATTACTAGCTTTTATCTTTAATATATTAGGATTTAAACTTTATGCACTAGTTTAACAAGGAATCTACACTAACTTTAAATGTATTAACTCAAGAACATATTTCTATAAAACCACTTACTTGATTTATGTATTGGATCCTTGTTAAAGAAAGTTTATTTGTGCTTTTGAACTTGAATACTTTGAGAGATAAGTTTGATGCTTAAGATATTGTGTGTCAATAATTTAGATGAACTTTAGGGTGAAATTAAGATGCTTAAGGAGTAGTGTATGGAATGGAGGGAGTCTTCAGTTTTAAATGATTATAATATCAATAATTTGGTATTCTTAAACATTGCAAATTGGACCTAGTCGACCCACTGTCCTGTCAAGTTGGGTCTTGTTACGAGTCTTGACCACTACTTATTTATTATCTGACAGGTCGTAGTCTTCCTCCATGAGGAATGGAACCTTACCTGGGTCTCCAATCACGATGACTTAAGGTCAAGAGTTGTAGTCACTGACTACTACTCGTTCTAAGAGTCATAATGACTCCAGAGACCAAAATATCATGGATATGTCTAAGCTCCATGTACTTACAACTCAAATGACAAGTTGTAAAGTAATGCTATGACTCGTCAAGTGAGTATTGAGGCCTGGAACTAGAAAATTTTCTAGTCTTTTTCTATAATCTCCAACACTGCACACTGAACACACTAGTTACCCTCTAATCGAATAGGTATAAAATATGGATTACCTCCCACACAACACTTGATTTAAAGTTGCGGTACGATGTGGCTAGATTCTACGCATACTTCACTAACCAGACCTATGTGTTGCCTTTTATGTAGCGCCTGATTTAACTTCGCGGCATGATACAGTCGCCTTGGTTACTCAGACTTCACCAAGGTTCAAATCATCAACCACTTTTACTTCCTTAGTGTTACCCATATAGTGCTTGACCCTTTGCATATTCACTTTGAACGGGGCTTCACCATCATGCTTTAATTCAATATCACCATATAGAACACCCTCACCATAGTGAATGACCCATACAACCTAAACTTCAAATTGCCTAGAAATAACCGAGGTTTTGAATTATACAACAACACCTAATCACCGAGCTCAAATACTCTTTTCTTGATTTTTCAATCATGATGCAGCTTCATCTTTTCCTTTTATAGTGCAGAACTCCCATAATCCTTGAGTCCAAATTCATACAACTCAGTCACTTTTCTCATCCTCATCTTTGTTGTATCATGCCACTTAAATTTCAACTTCTTTAATGCCCATAGTGCCTTGTGCTCAAGTTCAATAGGCAAGTGGTATGCCTTACCATACACAAAGGGATATGGGGAAACACCTATAGAGGTTTTATAAGCTGTGTAGTAGGACCATAATGCATCATCCAAATTTCATGACAAACCAATCCTATTGGCATTCACAAGCTTCACCAATATGGACTTGATTTCCCTATTAGAGACCTCAACCTATCTGCTTGTCTGATGATGAGAAAGTGTTGACACCTTATGCTTTACTCCATATTTAGCAAGAAAAATTTGAATAGACGATTACAGAAATATGACCCACCATCACTAATTAATGCATTTAAGAAAAAATATACTTCTCCAGAAATGTAGTGACACTTTTACCTCTATTGTTGGGGAGCTCTACCTTTATTGTTGGGGAGCGCTATCACTTCCACCCATTTAGACACAGTCAACCATAACCAGAATATATTTGATACTAAAAAAGATCACAAACTGACCCATGAAGTCAACTTCTCACATATCAAACAACTCCAACTAAAGAATAGGGGTCATAAGAGTTCATGGCGCCGTGAAATATTGCCTTAACATAGGCATTGGTCATGGGCTAGTGCAAATCCATAAGCATCCTTTAAGATTGTAGGCCAGTAGTACCCATATTGCAATATTTTGTGGGATTTTGTAGGTTCCTCCATGGTGACCCTCAACAACTGAAGAATGGCAACCTCAAGAATACTCATCATCTCAACCCATGGGATGCACCTAAGAATCATACGATATGCAAAAATCCAGAATAAATAAGGACCATCCCAAAAAAATTTCCTTTCGTCATGAATAAATCTATTTCTCTGTTGGAAGGACAAGTCTTTTAGGACAAAATCACATGTCAAGTAATTGGCAAAATGAGCTAACTAGGGGATTAGGTCTTGTGATGATGCCAAAATCTACTCGACTGGAAAAGTATCATCAATTTCAAGATCGTCCCCTACTTTCTACATCACTTATTCCTTAATTCTGGACAAGTGATCTCCAACTTAATTTTCTGTGCCTTTTCGATCCTTCACCTCAAAATCAAACTATTGTAGCAAGAGACGCCAATAAATAAATCTTGGCTTTGCATCTTTCTTTCCTATTAGGTATCTCAACGCTTCATGTTCTTTATGAATAATTACCTTAGTCCCAATCAAATAGGATCAAAATTTCTCAAAGGAAAAAACCACTACTAGTAACTCTTCCTCGATAATAGTATAGTTCTTTTAAGCAAGGTTTATTCCCTTGCTAGTATAGTGCACAGGCTGAATTATCTTTTCTCACCTTTGGCCTAGGACAACACCTAAATCCATGCCACTTGCATCACACATGATCTCAAATGGCAAGGTCTAGTCAGGGGACACTATAATAGGGGCTAACACTAACCTCTTCTTCAAACACTCAAAAGCCTTTAGACATGCTTTATTAAAATCAAAATTCACCTCTTTCTCAAGAATCTTGCATAGAGGGTTTGCAATCTTTGAGAAATCCTTGATAAAATTCTTGTAGAAGCCGACATAGCCCAAAAATCTTCGAATAACCTTCACTAAGACTGGTGGTGGTAGCTTCGCAATTACTTTAATTTCTTATCCACCTTTATTCCCCTTTTTGAGATCTTATGACCAAGTATGATTCCTTCTTTCACGATGAAATAGCACTTCTCCTAGTTTAGCACCAAATTCCATTCCTTACATATACAAAGAGCATTGACCAAATGGATGAAATAGTCATCAAAACATTCACCAACGATAGAAAAATCTTCCATAAATAGTTCAATGGCATATCTCACCATATCAGAGAATATCAACATCATGCATTTCTTTAAGGTGGTGAGAGCATCGCACAACCCAAATGGTATTTTCTTGAATGCAAAAGTCTTATAAGGATAGGTAGAGGTCATATTTTCTTAGTCTTCAGGTGCAATAGTGATCTGATCATAGCTCGAATACCCGTCAAGAAAGCAGTTCAATTCTTGACTTGGTATATCGAATTCCTAATGGAATATATCTTTCACTCTTCTCTTTATAGTCATCATTACATCTCTAATCACTATCTCGGTCTCTACTTCTATCTCGATAACTTTTGCCACAATTATTCCAACCTTGGTTTCCTTGCCCTTTGGCTAAAATAGCCATCACTTTTTGATACAATCTATATGACCATATTAACTTTAGATTCAATCATTTGAGGCCAAAACATAATGAATTTAGCATTGGTCACATTGAGGGCTCGAGAGTATGCATGGGGAAACCCTTTTAGGCACTCAATAGAGCAATGTCGTGTGTGGAAAGTTGCTTGGGAGCTTGTCTTGATGAGGCACTCATGAGACCCAAGTTTTGAAGAATAATTGTGTAGGCCAAAATAACACAAGGTATTGCATATATTGAAGTGTGACTAGAAATCTTAAGGCACTCCTTGACCACCCCCTTTTTAAAGGGTGATTTGGTCATTTTATGCCATTCATTTACACTCCATAGGATCCTTTTTTCATTAAGGGTATTTTTTTTATTTGATGTAATTACTATAAATAGACTCTTTAGGCTTATTTTTGATTTTTTATTGATTGATATTAAAAGAAAGCTTTGAAACATCTTTTCTTCTCTCCTTTGTAAGATTGTAAGTAGGGCTAGCATCTAGTGTGGATTTTACTAGTGTTGGTATTTGGATTTGAAATATTGATGCTTGGGGGAGATTGACTTCCTTTTGTGTGAACATTAGATCTTCGTGTTACTCATATAGGTCATTTGGGTCTTATGATTTGATACATCCTTTGGTTCTCTTAGTTTGTATGTTTTTATGTCAAGATATCTATCCTTTTTCTTTTATGTTATGTTGAATTTTGATTCTTGTTTTGGTATTCTCAGTTTCATCTCCCTTCTTTAGGCTAGTTTTCTCTTCTTTTAGTTTAGATATATATCATTTGGTATCAAGAACCACATTTTAGAATTATTCCTACAATTCTAAGTCTTGGATTGTTGTTACCCTGAGAAAATTAACATAAAAAAGGAGTTAAAATCTGAAAAATAAAAAAAATAGTGGTATCACGTTTTGTGTTTTGGACAAAATTTTGAAACTTAAAAATACTTATTTTTTTGTGTTTTGTGAGTTTCTAGTGCTAGATCCTTGTTCCCTAGCTTTAATAGAGTCTAGATCTAAGATTTGAGCTATATTGGAGGTGTTTTGAACCATCTACCATTGTTGATCTTGTGTTTGAAGCTATTTGAAGGTGGATCTCATTTTTGGGCTATTGTGCTTGTGGCATTTTGAATTGATATTGTGATATTTGTGGTTGGTTTGACAAAGTGACCTTGGATCTTCAAGAAAATTCAAATTTGGAGGTCATTTGCCTAGTGGTCAAACATTGTTCAACTCTTGAATATTCTTGTTGTTGTTCCTCATCTTCATATCTTGTTGAAGAAGAATATTCAAAAGAGGTGGTTTGATCTAGAAAAAAAAGAAAGAGAGTGTTGAAATTTTTTGTACAAAGAATATTCCTAGAATATTCTAAGTCATCTAAAGAAAAAAGGGAACAAAAGAAATATTCAAGTACAATTGAAAGTACAAGGGGGGACCAACTCAAAATCAAACTCATTTGAGCTTGAAAAAGGCTCCAAACCTTGCAATTTCCCCCTCAATACCAATTCTACACTCCTTGGATTGAAGTTGGCCAAACCTCATAGTTGAAGAACTAATTTTTTTTCAAAATTTTCATCCAACCACAAACTGCCATGTCATCACATTGCACCACCATAATTTTAGGCTCAATTTTTGGATCCATAGATTCTATTCTTTTTTTCTTAGTTACATTTTATTGATTCTAGCACTAACTGACAAACTAGTAATTGTCTACTAGGTTGTGAATTATTTTTGAGTCCTTTTCATTCGTGTTTACATTCCTTGTGTGCTTTTCTCTTTTTGTGATTCATTGTAGTTCTTCATTCAAGTTCAAACAAGATTTCTTTGAGTCATTCAAACAAAAATCTATTCCGAACAAGAGTATACTCAACCCTCAATTGGTCAGGAATTACAAGTCGACTTTCAACACTTATGAAGCCAAGTATAAGGTAAACAAAGGAGTGAGAATGTGGTGAGGATACTTTTAAGCTAACTAGTTTGTTGTTTTATTTGTTGTTATCTTTCTTAGGTGCCATGGGTGATGATACTTTAAAAACCGTTTGTGAAAATTTCCAATGGCACCTTGAAAAGCTACATCAATTGACAGCCACCCGTAGGCTACCAAATCCAAGTGAATTCTTGGCAAAGAATCCTAACTTTGGGAAAGTTGATGAAGAGGTGAATCAAGGGAGAAGTCTTGACAAGCTCCCTTGTGATGAGAGCTTCCTAAAGGAGCAAGTGGGCTCCCATGACACACACCTAGGTGAAGACCATACCCCATGTGAGCTACAAGGTAAAATGCTATCTCCTACACTCCTACAAACTTAGAATATTGTGAAGTAGATGTAGTTGCGGGTTTTCCTAGAGTAAAAATGCACAAAACTTCCTTTTGTGATACTCTTGGTGTTGTTAAGTTGCATGAAGACCAAACTCTTTTGTAAGTATGCAAGCACTAGTTGATCCTTTAGGTGACAAAATTGATTCTTGCTGTAAGAGTGATTTGTATCCATCTAGTGCTAGCACTTATAACTTGAATAAGGTCCTATTGTCATGCAATAAGAGTATTCACACACTAGTTGAACCTTGTGAAAACCAAGGTGAGTCTAAGTTGGTATGTGAGTTGCCAACAACTAGTGAGGATGTGAAAAATGATCAATCGGGTGAAGATGACCTTGATGTGCTTGAATACTTAGGAAACCCAAATTGTGTTTGTCCTTATGTAGGAGGGTTTGATTGTGACTCCTTTTCTGCCCGTTGTGGTTTGTATCTATGTGTGGATTGCTCCTTTGAAAGAGAAGGTGATATTTTCTTAGAGATTCCTTGTGTGTTTCCTATGTTGAGCATATTAATTGTGAATACATGAATAAGGAAACCATAGTTGAAGTTGACTTGAGTGATACCTTTCTCTACTTTCTATTTGTCTTTAATAATATGTATGCTATGGCAGAGAGTATACCGTATAGCTTGGGTAAAGCCTATGAGAAAGGGGAGTGTTGTCTAGACCCGTGTCTATGGCCACTCTTCCCATTTGACCCAAGTGCCAAATATAGAAATGGTGATGTTGGTACACCCAACTTGTTGCTTAGTCTACATGATAATCAAAGTGTCACTCTTGAAAACTCGAGGGCAAAGGTGTCATTGACTCTGTGGGGTAATGTTCCTAAATATGCATCCTTGTTTGACACACTTATTCTTAAATGGCATGAATTCCAACTTATGGATGTCAATATGCCTATTTGTTTGAAGGAAAGAATGTATATGTGCTTAAATGCTTTGTCTTCACCTATGTATGCCATTACACTTGATTATTTCCTATACTACCTCTTTGCCTATGATGACATCTATGCTAGTTTAGGATTTGTTATATGTAGAGGTAGGAAATTTGTTGGTTTGTCCACTTGTGTGAGTGATGATTTTATATGGATCTTGTGGATTTTAGAACCAATTGAGGCACTACCCTTGGTGTGGTCTCTTGAAGAGACAAAGAAGCAATTGTATGTAATGGCTCCTAAGATGAAGGTAGTTTTACCTTGAGGGTTATTTGATGCCATTAGGACCCTTGTAGTTTCCTTATCTCTTGGCGATTCCAATACCCAAATCCTTTGTGCATATTTTAATAAGTTTTTAATATTTAATTCAAAGGATCATTGGTTATATTACAAGTATTACAACCTTGGCATGTTGAGATGATTTGTTATGATCACCCTAACCCTCATACCGTGAGGAGTTTGTATTAGTTTGTCCTTTCTTTAGTTTATCAAGGTGTGGATTCAATGTCGAATCATTTTCAAGAAAGGAAGGATGATACGAGACAAATGGCCATATTAGTTTTGGATGTCATCATTCAAGGACAACACATGAAGAATTCAGCTTTGGTCACATTGAAGGCTCGAGAGCATGTATTGGGAAACCTTTTTGGGAACTCAATAGAGAAATGTCGTGTGTGGAAAGTTTCTTGGGAGCTTTCCTTGATGAGGCAACCGAGAGACCCAAGTGTTGAAGAATAATTGTGAAGGCCAAAATAACACAAGGGATTGCATATATTGAAGTGTGAAGAGGAGTCTTAAGACACTCCATGACCGCCCCTTCTTTAAGGGTGATTTGGTTTTATTTTATGCAATTCTTTTACACTCTATAGGAGCCCCTTTTCACTAAGGGTAGTTTGTTCATTTGATGTAATATCTATAACTAGACTCTTTAGGCTTATTTCTGATTAGTTATTGAAATAAAAGTTTGAAACTTCTTTTCTTCTATCATTTGTGAGATTGTAACTAGGGCTAGAATCTAGCGTGGATTTCACTAATATTGGTATTTGTCTTAGAAAAATTTGTGCTTGGAGAAGATTGAGTTTCTTTTTATGTCAACGTAAGATCTTAGTCTTACACATATAGGTCATTTGGGTCTTATGATTTGATACATCCTTTGGTTCTCTTGGTTTGTATGTTTTTATGTCAAGATATCTATCATTTTTATTTTATGTTATGTTGAGTTTTGATTCTTATTTTGGTATTCTTGGCTTCATCTTCCTTCTTTAGGCTAGTTTTCTCTTCTTTTAGTTTGGATCTATATAACTTCTTGATCTAGATACTTTGCTTCTCTTCCGCATCAGACTTATAATCCCTAGAAGCAGACCCCTGTACTCTTACTGCATCTACTTTTTTAGAATTCATCCCTGCAAATTATTTCTAAGTAACCTAATATCCATTCTTAGATGTGCCACCTCCTATTCTATGGATTCATCCCTAACTTTATTGTTACTAGCAGCCCCAATAGTATACATACCAGTACCACTATCAGCCACTCGAGTGTGCCATCCTCGATTAGTGACAAAGATCTCATCTAACATTTCCTGAGCCATAGCCCAATGAGTATGTATAAGTGTACCTCCAGATATTGTGTCAGCTATCTTCCTATAACTTATATTCAGGGATCTTTAGAATATCTCCAGCAAATTAGACCCTAGAATCTGGTTATTAGGTATCATGCTTAACTTCTTTTTGAACTAAAACCACGCTTTATACATAGACTTTGCAGGCAATTATTAAAATTTATAAATCTCATATTTTAGCTGTAGCATCCTCGAAGTAGGAAAGAAACAATTCAAAAACTATCTACACAGCTCGTTCCAAGTAGTGATTAAGCCACTAGGTAGTTCACCTAACCCCAATGATGCTTCTTCTGTCAACGAGAACGGGTACAACCTCAATCTCAATGCTTCCCGATCCACTCCTATTATGTTATAAGAAGTGCATATCCAAACAAAATTGGAAATATACATGTTCACATCATCTGTTAACAACCCCCTAAACACACTTTTTAGATTCAACAACTAGATTATCGCATTAGTAATATCGAACTTAACATTTGGGGTTAAACCAGGAGGAATAATAGCTCCTGCCTTTGCAGGTTTAACATATCCCATATTATTATCTTCATCGTATTGCAGTAGATACTGATAAGCTAGAATTACTTGAGCTCTACCACCTCACGCTTTATCACGATCACCATCAAGTGTTGTTCGACGATCAACTATTGATCTTAGCCTGGCTAGTTATGCCTGCTAAGCAAACCAGGCTTCCTTATCCATTCTTCTCTAATATTCAGCTGCCTCTGCTAACATCAACTTCGTCTATCTATTAGAAATATCTTATGGATCACCCAGAGTAGGGAGATACAACAATAAGATTATCCTGAACCCGTTTTAAATTACCTGCCCGTACTTGCCAACCAAACATATGATTAGGCTATAGTAGTCTTTCTAGTTCACGATTTAATAGGAGAAAGAGATTACCTAAACTCTTAGTTTTAGGCATACACTAGTGTATACCCAACTAAAAGCAAAAAATAAACACTTGAAACTTTAACAAATCCAATCAACAATTCAGCACTATACTCCCCAACACTGGAGCCAAAATTTAATGTCGCCTAATACTAACCTCTAAAGAAGTATGCAGCAGTCCATGTCAAATATAGTAATCCAAACTAGGTTAGGGTCAAACCTATAGGGGAATGCGTGAAATTATATCTTGAACTTGATAAAATCATGGGCAGTGCATAAAAGTAACTGGGATTAAGCATTCATAGTAACACGTAACCAAACTTTAGTGGTTGAGATTGTAATAAATATAAGACAAACACTAGGACTGTGTTCCCAGATGTTGGGTGGATTTATGCATTCTAGCATTGCTATTCTAACATATTTATCCTTGTTTTGATGATGATTCATATGCTTTATGTGCTGATAAGGATATAAATGCGCATTTAAGTGACCAAGTATGTGCTTACAATGTTTAATGGCATTTTCACACAATTTGGGTTCAATTTGAGCATTTAAAGTCTAGACAAGAAAACTAGTATTCTAGCTTGAGTTACTAGTTTATCTTCGTGATTGTTGTGTTATTTTGAACTTTAATTCGGGGTGTATAATGTTATAGGTGGCTTGGTGAGATTATTATGATGATATATGAAGGACATACAAAAACTTGGAGTAGACCGACGAAAGCATAAGACCACATGAGGAGAATTTGATATCTGGGAGGATGTCATCGCGATAGGGTTCTAATAGAGATGGAAGGCATGGTGCATCATGAAAATGGTCTAATTTACAATTGTCACTTCCAGAAACTCAATGCAATTACACCACATTGTAGGCTTATAGTGATGGACACCTTAGGGCGATGTGATGATCATCAAAAGCGGGAAAATTATGCCCAGCTGAAAAAGGACAACGTGAAAACCTAATCCAACTTGGTTTATGATTAGTCTACTATAAATATAATGTGTTAAAATATGCTTTGGACATCTTGGAACACCTTGATTGGCTTGGGAAACATTGGAGGCTACCACAACTTTCTTTTAGAGTTTACATTCTTTATTTTTAGTTTCTTTAAGGTTTTATTCGTTCATACAATTATTTGGATGTTGATTATGACTATGAGTGGCTAGAAACTCCCTTTTCGGGGTTAAAGATAAGAACATGAGTATTATTGTTTTGAATTTATTTCATTTAAATTTCTTATCATATTTGGTTACTTGGTCATCTTTGATTTAACTATTTAATAGATTGATCACCCAAAAAATACATATATTATCTACCTTGTGATCTTGGGAGAGGGAATAGTGAGATAGAAAGTGTAGATGAACAAAGTAGGGTTCTTATTCCTTTATAAAATAAGGAATTTGAATTAGCATCTAGGCCAAAGATGTACTAAGATGCCTTACTTGATTCAAATATAGGATGATGACTTTGCGAACTTAATTGAATTATTGCATCTCCGATCAATGATGTAGTTATAATATTCATATTAAGTAAATGATTAGAGTTCGGGAGACCATGATCATGCAATTAACCCTACGAATTAAAACCAAGATAAGCGATTTAACGAATGAAGTTCAATAATATAATATCATTGTTCAAAGTGCTTTAACCATGGGCTTTACTCCATTGATTGTTTCAAGACTTTATTCTTCGCATTAGTTACTTTAATCGTATTTACAATTACCAAACTCTCTTTTGATCTTGCATCAATTGAATCTAAACTGCAAACTAAAATCAAATCGTTGTTAGATCAAGTCCCTATGGGATCGATATTTGTCTTTCTTGAAGGCCACTTTACTACTTGATAGACCACGAACACTTGTGTGTGCGCTGTCAAGTTTTTGGCACCGTTGCCAGGGACTTGTAATTTGACCACTATTTTATTCTTAGTTTTACTTTTAGATTTCTTTGGTGTTTTTACACTTTATCTTGATTTTGTATTTGCAAGAAATAGGTTTAAAAAGTAGTAAGCTGGCAAGGGATCAGGACTTGGTTGAACCAAGATCTAAACCTGAGCAACTTTTCTATTAACGTAGAAGAAAAACAATCTTTCTCCCCCATATTCCTTAAATCCAAGAGGATTAAGAAAAGCCTACTCCAATGGCTGAAGAATAAGAAGCCCATAGGATAGTCAGTGAAGTGGCAATCCCACTTCAAATAAATTTGACCTCCCCATTTCAAAAGCCGACAGCTAGAGGAAATTTTGAGCTCAAACAGAATATGGTATAACTTCTGATTAGTAGTGGACAATTCACATGGCTTTCACATAAATATCCACAGGTATACTTGTGGAATTTCCTTGAAATCAGTGACAAATTCATTCCTACGAGGGTGAATGCAAAAGTATGTAAGGATGATGTTGTTCCTCTTTTCACTATTGGTGGAAGCGAAAAAGTGGTTGAATGCGAAGCTAAAAATTCAATTATATCATGAGATAACATGGCACAGAAATTCCTTATCCACTTTTTTCTGTCTAGCAAGACAACAAGACTTTGCAATGAGATTATGTGCTTCAAATTGAAGCAGA
This sequence comes from Capsicum annuum, assembly GCF_002878395.1. Classification (NCBI taxonomy): domain Eukaryota; kingdom Viridiplantae; phylum Streptophyta; class Magnoliopsida; order Solanales; family Solanaceae; genus Capsicum; species Capsicum annuum. The sequence goes on from NW_025893095.1 coordinate 451,761, forward strand.
CAAGAACTTTTATCATACTTGGGAGAACTTCAAGGCACTTCCACAGGACTGTCCACACCATCAACAGTCCAATGAGGTACTTGGTCGTACTTTTTTAGAGGATCTTGACCATAATACTAAAATATTTCTAGATTCAGCTACAGGTGGTCAAGCCTTAAAATGACATATGATGAGCTGTACACTTTTTTGAACCATATATCTTAAGGGGATTCAGAGTGGCATTCAAACATGAGGGGTGCTACAAAAAGAATTACAGGGGTATTGGAGATTGACCAATTCACTGCTATTCTGCTCAAATCTCTACATTGCAACATCAAATAAGCAGTCTAAAGTTGGTAGTAGCATAACCTACTGCCACAGTCAATGCAATCCAACAAACTGTAGGTTGGTGTGAAGTTTGTGGTAATAATAGGCACCAAGCAGCTATGTGTGTTTGTAGCTAATGTTCAAAGGCCTAATTATGGTAACGCCTACAACATAAAATGGTAGACTTAGGAATAAATTGAAATATGGAACTCCCCACATAGCAAGCTCTACCAAATCAGTCAACTATCACGTGGAAAGATGATGAAACAACTTTTAACTGGTCAAGCACAAATGGATGCAGACATAAAAAGTCAACAGGCAAAATTAAATACTCAATAAGCAGCCATAAGAATCCTAGAGTTGTAGTGGGGTAGTTATAATAGACACTGAATATCAAACCTCAAGGTAGTTTTCCAGCAGATATGAAAAATCCAATCACATTGAGAAGTGATAAAGAGCTGAACGAAGAACCTCTAAAGGCAACTAAGGAGGTACATGCAGATTTGACTCCCCCACAGGTATCCAAAAATATTGCTAGAAATTTGAGGAAGACTGAGTAGTTGAAAGAAAAAATTATTGCAAAAGTGGAGAAGAAGATGCCGCAATGCCCTTTACCACACAAGCACAGAAAAGTAAAGGAGGATGCAAATACCTTCCTCTTATATATATTTTGTAGGGTATGCCCAAGTATGCTAAGTACTTGAAGGATGTGGTTACAAATAAGGTAAAATTGAAGGAAGTTGAGCAGAAGCACTCACGGAAGAGCGTAGTGCTGTAATGAAATAGAAATTACCCAAAAAGATTAAGGACCTAGGGAAGTTTACTCTCCCCATTCAGATTGGGAATAATGAAGTGGTCCATGCGCTGAGTGATTTAGGGGAAAGTGTCAACTTGATGCCCCTATCTTTGTTTAATACGTTGGGCTTGGGAAACCTGATAAAAGCACAATGAGCATCAAGAGCAAAAGGTATTGTCAAAGGGTTAAGGCTTCGGAATTGGCAAGCAATTGAAGACTTTTGGAGTATTTTGAAGCCTTGGTCAAGAGAAGGAAGGACGGGAACTTATACACTTCATAGGTGCCTCAAGTGAAGGACAATGAAGACATTTTACACTCCAAATATACTCTCCATAGTCACCTATTTCTAAGCCCTCATTAATGGCATTTTTGTCATTTGGCATGTAATAGTATAAATAGACCATTTTACTTCTATTTTCATTAGACTTTGATGAATTGAAATTGATTATTACTCATATTTTGTAGCTTTAGTCTTGTAGTTGTATCTCTTAGAACGAAAACTTGGTCCATGAACATTTGAAAGTTAGGGTTTTCACTTGTCTTGGATGATTTGGCAGGAAAGGTATGTTTTGAAGAGTGTGAATTCCCTTGGTCCACCTAAGAGAAAGGTTTGAGCTTCTATTGGTGAGGTGTTTTTGAAGATTTGATACATATTCTAGTTCTAATCATATAGTGGAAGTAAGGGTCTTTCTACCTATCTTTACTTTTTATGCAATCTTTTTCTCCATCCTCTTTCTTTGTGTTGTTTTCTCTTTGCTTGGTTGCTGGAATTTGCACCTTAAATGACCAATTTCGTATGTTCATAGCCACTAGGCTATCATTTGGTATGAAAGTCATGGTTAGGGTTGTTCCAACATCCCTAAATCTTGGTTTTAGTATTCTTATATAGAAAATCTCATCAAAAAAGAGTCAACAAAATCAAAAAATACAAAAAAAAATGGTGTCTAGTGTTGTCTTGTGTTAGATCCAAATTTAGGGTCTTAGATCTAAAACTTTTTACTTTGTTTTGAAGGTTTCTAGTGTTAGATTCTTGTTCTCTAACACCTAGGGAGTCTAGATCTACTTTTAGAGTGAAGTTTGATTGTTTTTGAACTAGATCCACCATTGTTGTGGCTTGTTTGAAGCTTTTAGAGAGGGCGACGTTTTTTGTCTTGTGTTGGTGACTTGATTGGTGGCTGAATTTTTGGTTGGTTGAAGTTGTTTTGGTCTAAGAAACCTAGATCTTCAAAAAAATTCAGATTTGGAGTTCATTTGCTGGTGGTCAAACTTGGTCAACGCTTGAATATTCATCTTGTTCATCCAT
>NW_025893095.1:457165-460370 GCF_002878395.1 Capsicum annuum
CAAGTACAAAGGGGGGACCAATTCATTTCTCATTCATTTTGAAGCTTAAAAAGGCTTCAAACTTGAAATTTTTCCCTCCAAAACTGAATTCTCTTCCTTCCTAAGAGGTGTTTGTCCAAAACAAGTTGGAAAAAAAATTTTGGAATTTCGAAAAGTGACAGCCAACCATGTAGTGCCACATCATCACGTGTGCTCAACCAAAATTCGACTCTAAATTTTGATTTTTTAGTTTTTAATTTTTTATTCTAGTTTCTTTTAAGCTAATTCTATCACTAATTAGCAAACTAGTAAGTACCTACTAGGTTGGTAATTAGTTTAGAGTTCGTGTTTTCATTTTTTTATGTGCTTTTCTCATTTTTAAGTTGTAGTAGTTTGTTGGTTCAAGTGCGTGCATCACTTTATTTGAGTCATTTCAAACAAAGATCAATTCCGATCCAAAGTTTCTCACCTCTCAAGTAATTTGCCAAGTATTGCCAATTCTCCAACACTTGTGAAGCCAAGTGTGAGGTGAGGTTGAGTGTGATGAAGTGAGACTTTTTAAACTAACATTTTTGCTCATTTTGTAGGTTGTTTTCTTTCTATTTTTTGCACTTTTTAGGTACATTTTCCATGGAATACGAAGGTACTACTTCCCAACCTTTGGGAAATGATGCTATTAGAGCCTTGATGGCTTGGATTAATGCCTTGGGTTGAAAAATGGAAGAAAGTAATGATACTTTGAGGAGGAAAATGGAAGATAATCATGATGACTTGAGGAGTGAAATTACATCCTTGAAGGGTGGTGTGGCTAGAATGAAAGTTGGGGTTGATAGACTTTGTCCACCAAACCCTCCACAATTGAACCAAGTCTAACAAAAGGGACTTGGTACTCAAATTCTACCTCAAAATATGAAGTACCAAGTTCTAAACTCACTTGACCAAAGGCCTTACCCTTCACAAGTCCAAACACCTTAAGTCCCAAAATCCTACACTTCACAAAATCCAATGTCTCCCCTCCACAAGTTAGAATCCAAAGAGAATGAGGCCAAGCCTTAATAAGGAGAGAAACTTGATATAATATGCAAGAAGAGTGTGAATAAAAGAAGGAAAGGGAAAAGAAAACCATGGGTAGTGAAGTTGGAAAGGAAAAAGAATGCTTGATTATGGTCTTGTCCAGAAAGAATCCTTGATAATCACTAACCCAAATGCTAGAATTTTTCCTAGCATTGATTCATCATAAGTGCAGGTACAAGAAGATATAATTTCAAGGGAGAATCCAAAAGAAGTCCCTCCCGAACATGCTGGTTTTCCAAGTACACTCTTGGCCGAAAGTTCAAGGCAAGTGGGCTTCAATAGTACAACCCAAGGTAAAATTTGTACCCTCTACACTCACTCAAATCTAAAATGTTGTGATGTGGCTATTAGTAGCCAAGGTGATGTGATTTCGGGTTTCCCTAGTGTAGAGAAGCATGAATCTTAATTTGTTTTTAAGGCTGGTTCACTACTTGATTATGTGAGTAATGAGATTAAAGATATTCAAGTTGATGCTCATTCTGGTAATGGTGATCATGTGTATGGAGAGATTGCGGATGATGAAGTGTATGTTGCTAAGGGAGGCCTACTAGGTCATAAGTCGCTATCCTTGTGTGCTAGTATTCCCGTAATAATAAATGATATGGGAATGATCTACGAAGTGCTAAAATAGTCCACAACACAAGGAGAAACTGAGAGCAAGATAGAGACAAGTCACGGTAACAACGTAAATACAAGAGATAAAGAAGATAAGATACAAACATACAAAGTGAAATAAGATAAGGGATAGACAAGATGACATAAGATCTTACTAAGCAACGAGAACCAACATGTGTATTGAGTGAAGATACCCTCAAATTCGCAATAATCAAACACCAATATTCTTATGGTGACCGCTAAGGGAATCAACTCACCTCAAGAACCAGCATTTCTAAGCAAATGTCAATATTCGTTTTTCCAAGCCCTAAACTACAACAGATTTTTCAAGCCCTAACTAAGACTATACTAAGGCGTTCTACTCTCAAAGAGAGGACTTTCAATGTTTCAATATTTCATCATTCAAAAGCTAGTAAGAAAATACCAAAAAGAGACTATATAGCATAGCTTATTACATGGCAAAATGACCAAGACACCCTTAATGACCAAGGGGTGGCATTGGTATGTTGTAAAATACTATGAATTGTTCAAAATGACCTTAAGTCTAAGAAACCAAAATTTCCTTAATGAAGGGAGCCAAAACCGTGAACCAACAAAGTGTGGTCCAACCTAAGAGTCCTCAAGTCATCAAGGGTCCAAGCAATCTTCCACACTCGGCTTTGTCCAATGGCATGCTCATAATGACCCCTCCAAAAATGATCCCATTCCCTCCATATGGCCAAAGCTTGATTCGTCATGTAGTGACTTTGAAGGATTTCATCAAAAGCTAAGGCAGCCATTTCACTTGTATCATCCCCCCTCTTGAAAGGATTCGACCTCGAATCTGTACCATGCAAAATAGAGAAAGTACAAACAAACACAACATCCTCATGGCATAAGGGTTAGGATTAGCACAATAATAAACATCTTCACACCAAGGCGTCATATATTTAGAGTATAACTAAGGATCCTTTGAAGGGAATATTAAAAACTCAATGAAAGATGTACAAAGGATTTGGTTATGGGATTCATCAAGAGCTACGCTTTGCTTGTCATGTAGTCCAAGTGATAGCCTAAAGGACTATCAAACACGAAATGGACAATGAAGGAACAAAAATCAGCAAGTTCACAAAGAGAAAACAACACACTAGAAGGAGATGAAGAAGAAGAATTGCATGAAATTAAAGATAGACAGAGAGATCCTCACCTCCACCAATGAATAGCAATAGAAGGTGTATCAAAACTTCAAACACACATCACCAATGTAAGATCAAACCACTCTCTTAGGTGACCCAAAGGAAACACTCTTCCTCAAGCACACCTTTCTTGCCAAATTTCCCAATACAAGTGAAACCCTAACTTTAAATGTATTCAAGGAACCAATTTCGGATTAGAGAGCTAGAACTACAAGACTAAAGCTACAATCTAAGAATAATATCCAATTTCATCAAAGTCTAATGAAAAATAAGCCTAAGGAGTCTATTTATACTTATTACATTAAAGACCAAAATACCCTTTTCATTAAGGGTATTTTGGTCTTTAATGTAATAAGTATAAA
>NW_025893095.1:460470-468063 GCF_002878395.1 Capsicum annuum
TCAAAGTCTAATGAAAAATAAGCCTAAGGAGTCTATTTATACTTATTACATTAAAGACCAAAATACCCTTAATGAAAAGGGGCTCCTATGGAGTGTAAAGAAAAAGCATAAAAAACTATTACACCCTTAAAGAATGGGTGATCAGGTAGTATTTTGATGTGGTCTTCTTCACACTTCAACATATGGCTTTCCTGGAGTCTTTTTGGTCTTCACAATTATTCTTCAACACTTAGACCTCTCGGGCATCTCATCAAGGCAAGCTTCCAAGCAACCTTCCATACACGGGATTGTTCTATTGTGAGCTTAAAATGGGTCCCCCATGCATGCTCTCATTCCCTCAATATGACCATATTGGGTTCTTCTTGTGTTGGACTCGTAGAATGTCTTCAAAAACTAAGGTGGCCATTTGACTTGTATCATCCTTCCCTTCTTGAAAATGATTTGACCTTAAATCCAAACATAGCAAAACCAAAGAGAGGATAAACAAATACAAACTCTTCATGGAATGAGGGTTAGGGTTAGCACAACAAATCATCTCAACATGCCAAGGTTGCACATATTTGCAATATAACCAAGAACCCTTTAAATTAAATATTAAAAGTTCAATGAAAGATGCACAAAGGGTTTGGTTATGGAATTCACCAAAACTGATACTTTACTTGTCATGTAGACCAAGCAACAAGTTTGGCGCATCAACATCATCAATTCTATATTTGGCGTCGGGGCAAATAGGAAGAGTGGCCATGGACACGAGTTTAGACAAAACTCCTATTTCCTATAGGCTTCACTCAAACTACATGACATACTCTATACAATGGCATACATGTCATCAAAAGCAAGTAAAGAGTAAAGAAAGGTATCACTCAAGTAAACTTCTACTAAGGTATCTTCGTGTGTGTACTCACTACTAGTTTCAACATCATCGTCATAAGTACTCTCAACAATAAGATCACATGTAGTAGAAGAAGTAATTACAAAGCAATGGACACCTTCCATTTTTATAGAAGTACCCTCAAGTATACACATACCACCCAATCAAAGTCAAAGAAATTATTACTTAAGTCTTTACAAGAAGCAAGTAATTCATCCTCATAATCATCAAACATGGGTGGGGTGTCATACAAAGGATGACAACCACAATCAATTTTCAAGGAACAATCACTTATTGGGTTTCTTAATCATTCAAGCAAGTCAAAATTATCATCACCCAATTTATCATTCCTTTCCAAGACCTCGCATTCCCTTCCCTTAAGAGTAATCTCATCTTCCAAGAAGAGATTTCCATCTTTAGGAGGAATGTTGTCGCACCATAGTGGTTTTTCATATAGGCTATAGCTTTCAAGATAAGATATACCTTTAACTTCATTCTCACCACTAGGTTCATTAGGAGTGACCTCATTATCTGCAAACAAGATACTATACTTAAAGAGAGAAGGATGTATCCATAAAGAGGATATAGATTATGAAAATCCATTCTCTAAAAGATTGTTATCAAGCATCAAAGATATTTCAAGCATATGGTTATCCCTATGAGCAAAATCGAGAGTAGAACATTCACTGGAGGTTATGCTAAAAGGTTTACTCCTATTTATTTGATCAATATTTTCAACATCATCACTCACTTGAGATCCATTAAACATATCACATATATCCTCAAGTAGTGGACAAATTTCACACATAAGTTGATCAACACAATTTCTATAAGATGATGTACTATCATTCAACATATTAGCTTCAACACTAGGTGGAATTAAATTGATCTTTCAAGAAGAGTCAATTTGGTTATCAATAGGATCAACTAGTGTGTCCACACTCATAAAAAGTACAGCATCAACAAGAAGCAAAGAATTAATAGACTCACAAATACATAAGATAACACTCATGCTCAATGGGATACTAGCCACACAATCATCGTCCAAATGTACAAAAGTGTATGAGTTTGCTATTTTACCTTTATGTTCTTGAGTACATTCTTCTTTGCCTTGGTTCGGATCATGGCAGCCCATTTTCTCCTTTGAGAATCTTACATCATAAGGGAGTTTGTCAAGTCTTCTCCCTTGTTTCACCTCTTCATCTCTTTTTCCCAAATTGGGATTTAGTGCACTAAGCATTTATTGCATATCTTCAATGAAGCTATGAATATTGTCATTGATACGATTAAATGTGGCATCAAAACTATAGGCAGCCATGGAACCTCTACCATAATCCTCAATTTGGATGGGTGGGTTTCAGATTTAAGGTGTTTCGGGAGGTGGGTTTGGCCTTTGGTTATTTAGTACTTGAACTTGTGGTATTGGAGGTGGTTGATGGTACAGTCTTTGGTCCATAGGATTTGGCATTTGGTAAGTGGTAGGTTGTGGGGGTATTAGGTTTGGATTTGGTGGTGGAGTTTGAGTTCCAAGTCCCTCTTGTTGGCCTTGGTTCATTTGGTGATGTAATGGTCTTTGTAAGGTCCGGTTAGAGGATTTTTGGGGTGGGTTTAGTGGCTAGTTTTGTGAAGTATAGGATCTTTAGATATGAGGTGTTTGGAATTGTGGAGATTTTGGTGGACATAGTCTATCAACCCGCGCTCTAATTCTAATCATGTCACCCCTCATTGAATCCATATCACTCCTTATAGCATCATTTTCGCTCTTCATTTCTCAACTCAAGGCCTCTATTTGGGCCATCAAAGCTCCCACGACATCATTTCCCAAAGGTTGGGAAGTAGTACCTTTGGTTACCATGGAAAATGTACCTACGAAGTGCAAAAAATAGAAAGCAAAATAACATACAAAATGAGCAAACGAGTTAGTTCAAAAGCTTCACTTCACTCACACTCAACCTCACCTTACACTTAGCTTTACAAGTGTTGGAGAACCGACAACACTTGGAAAGTTACTTTAGAGGTGAGAAACTTTGAATCGGCATGGATCTTCATTTGAAAGGACTCAAAATAAGTGATGCACGAACTTGAACCAACAAAAATACTACAACTTGAAAATGAGAAAAGTACACAAAAATTGAAGACGCGAAACAACGGACTCTAATCTAATTACCAAATTAGTAGGTAATTACTAGCTTAGAAATTAGGGATAGAATTGAATTATAAGAAACTAGAATTAAAAAAAACTAGAAACTAGAAAAATCTAATTTTAGGGTCGAACTTTGGTTGAGCACAAGTGATGATGTGGCACTACGTGTTTGGTTGCAACCCTTTGGAATTCAAATTTTTTCAAAAGTTATTTTTGGCCAAACACCCTTAGGAAAGAAGAGAATCCAATTCTGGGAGGGAAAATGTTCAAGTTTGAAGCCCTCTCAAGCTTCAAAATGGATGAGAAATGAATTGGTCCCCCCTAATAAATTCACTTGTACTTTGTTTGTCCTCTTGTCCCCTCCTCCTTTTGGAAGAATGGAATATTCTTTTGGAAAAACAACTTTTTCTTCCCTTTTTTGGATCAAACAAGAACCTTGAATACCCTTCTTCACTAAGTTATGAAGATCATGGATGAACAAGATGAATATTCAAGCGTTGACCAAGTTTGACCACCTAGCAAATGAGCTCCGAATCTGATTTTGTTGTATCCCTAGGTTCCTTATGTAAAAACAACTTAAATCAACCAAAAATCAGCCACAAATAAAGCCTAAATCACCAATAAAAAAACGTGTATAGCACAAAAAACTTCAAAACTCCATAGCCATGGTGGATCTAAGCTCAAACTCAACCAAACTTCAATCTAAAACTAGATCTAGACTCCCTAGGTGTTAGAGAACAAGAATCTAACACAAGAAACCTTCAAAACAAAGTAAAAATTCGTAGTTCTAAGATACTAAATTCAGATCTAACACAAGACAACACAAGACACCATTTTTTTTTGTATTTTTTGATTTTTTTGACTTCTTTTTGATGAGATTTTCTATATAAGAACACTAAAACCAAGATTTAGGGATGTTGGAACAACCCTAAACAAGGCTTTGATATCAAATTATACCCTAAAGGACTATCAAACACGAAATGGACACCAAAGGAACAAAAATCTGCAAGTTCACAAAGAGAAAACAACACACTAAAAGGAGATGAAGAAGAAGAATTGCATGAAATTAAAGATAGATAGAGAGACCCTCACCTCTACCAATGAATAGCACTAGAAGGTGTATCAAACCTTCAAACACACATCACCAATGTAATATCAAACCACTCTCTTAGGTGACCCAAAGGAAACACTCTTCCTCAAGCACACCTTTCTTGCTAAATTTCCCAATACAAGTAAAACCCTAACTTCAAATGTATTCAAGGAACCAATTTCGGATTTCAGAGATAAAACTACAAGACTAAAGCTAAAATCTAAGAATAGTATCCAATTTCATCAAAGTCTAATGAAAAATAAGCCTAAGGAGTCTATTTATACTTATTACATTAAATACCGAAATACCCTTAATGAAAAGGGGCTCCTATGGAGTGTAAAGAAAAAGCATAAAAAGACTATTACACCCTTAATGAATGGGTGATCATGTACTTTTTTGATGTGTTCTTCTTCACAGTTCAACATATGACTTTCCTGGAGTCTTTTTGGTCTTCACAATTATTCATCAACACTTGGACCTCTCGGGCATCTCATCAAGGCAAGATTCCAAGCAACCTTCCATACACGAGATTGTTCTATTATGAGCTTAAAATTGGTCCCCATACGTGCTCTCGTGCCCTCAATATGACCATAATTGGGTTCTTCTTATGTTGGCCTCGCAAAATGTCTTCAAAAACTAAGGTGGCTATTTGACTTGTATCACCAAGCAACAAGTTGGGTGCACCAAAATAACCATTTCTACATTTGGAACCAGGGGCAAATGGGAAGAGTGGCCATAGACACGAGTCTAGAAAATACTTCCCTTTCCCTTGGTCTTCACCTAATCTAAATGAAACTCTCTCTACAATAACATACATATAATTCAAAGAAAGTAGAGAGTAGATAAAGGTATCAATCAAATTGACTTCTACAAGGGTGCCCTCATGTGTGTACTCACTACTAGTTTCCCAACCATCACCATGAGTACTCTCAACAATAAAGTCACAAAAAGTAGAAGAAGGAATAGCTTCCAAGATCACGCATTCCTTGTCCTTAAGAGTACTCTCATCTTCCAAGAACAGATTTCCACCTTTAGGAGGAATGTTGTCACACCATAGTGGGTTAGTATATAGGCTATAGCCTCCAAGAAAAGCTATACCATCATCTTCACCACTAGGCTCCATAGGAGTGTTTATATTATCTTCAAACAAGACATTATACCTATAGAGTGCATTATCCAACCCACGGGCAGATTTGGAACAAGCAAGTTCCTCACTCTCTAAAAGATCAATATCGAGTTTCAAGGAGGTTTCAACCATAAGATTACCCCAAGAAGAGCTCTTGGGTTCACTCCTATTTCCTTAACCAATATTTTCAAATTCTTTACTCACTTGAGATTCATTAATCACATCACATATAACCTCAAGTGGTGGTCAAGTTTTACACATAATTTGGTCAGCATAATTTTCACACGACGATGTACTTCCATTCAACATAATAGCTTCAACACTAGGTGGACACAAACTGAACTTACAAGAAGAGTCAATTTGTTTATAGGATGAACTAGTATATCCACTCGCACAATATGTTCATCATCCACAAATGGCAAAGAATTGATATATTCACATGTAGGTAAGCTACTACTCACACTCAATGGCTTATTATCCACACGATCATCATTCACGTGCACAAAAGTGTAATAGTTAGCTATTTTACCTTGAAGTTAATTTGTATGTTCATCTTTACCTTGGTGTGAAGGTCGTTCAAGAATGTGGGTAGCAACTTCCTTTGGAAAACTCTTATTGCAAATTGTTTGGATAAGACGAATTGGATTTTGAGGGAAAATCTTAGGTAACAATTGGCGTATAATTTCAATGTTCCGTTGCATATCTTTAAGATCGTCATTGATGCGATCACACATGGCCTTGAAATTATGGGCAGCCATGGTACCAACCAAAAAAAATGACAACAACAAACAAACGAAAACAAACAAGATTAGTAGTAAAAGATCTTCACCAACACTCGTAGACACTCACTTTTGTGATCCTCCTAATTGGAGCGGCGAATATTGAAAGTTGCTTATACTACAGTAGTCAATAAGATATCAATTCTACTTAGCGGTTGGAATAGGTTCTTGGTTGATTGACTCATCAAGACACAAGACAAAAAATTCTACTTACGAACTTGAAATAAAAATTACGATGAATTAAAAATGAGAAAAGCACGCAAATAATAAAGACACGACAAAAACATATTCAAAAACTAATTCACAATCTAGTAGGTGATTACTAGTTGCTAATTAGTACTAGAATCAAGAAATGAAACTAAAAAAACAAAGAAAAGATAATTTAAAATCTAAAATGTCAACTTCAAGGTTTTTTTGGAACGTTGTAGACATGGCAATTTGGTGACATGGCAGTTTGCAATTTGGATTGGTTAAATTTTTAATTTGGTAGAGTGAAAAATTAGCTAAAAGAGGTAAAGCACAAGACTTAGAGCATTTTTCAAAATTCAAAAGACTTTGACTTTCCTTGCACCTTTTTGCCAAGACACCTTTTTGAAAGCCTTTGTCTCCTTTCCACTTTTGTTTATGATACGAGCCAAATGGCTATCTATGCTTTTGAAGACATCATTGGATGCCAAAGCATAAAGACTCAAGAGTTTCTCACCTCGAGGACACAAGAACATGCATGGAGGACCCTTTTTTAACATGACATAAGGTAAACCTATCTGTGGAATATTGCATGGGCTTACCTTTGATACCAACCCGAGACTACAAGTGTTGAAGAATAAACCTACAGTTGTGGAACATTAAAGAAGAACTCTTCATTAAGGGTGTTTTTGGGATCACACTTTTTAGAAAGACATTTCATGGCCACCCCTTTCATTAAGGGTATTGTGGTCATTTTTGTTTTGTAATAAGCTAGCCTCTATATAGTCTTCTATTAAGTCATTTGCTCTTTGGTTTTTGAAGGATAAATATATAAAAGTCTTTTTCTCTCTTTGAGAGTGTAACATCCTTAGTGTAGGGCTTGGATAAGCCATTAGTGTAGGGCTTGAAAAAGTCAATATTATTCTTTGCTTGGAAACGGTAAATCTTGAGGTGAGTTGATTCCCTTGGCTGTCACCATAAGAACTTGGTACTTGTTAACTTGTTTTATATAAGTTTTAGAGTTTTGGTACACTCTTTAGTTACTACCTAATGGGTTCTCTTTGTGTCAAGTTAGCTATCTTTTACTCTTTTTACGTTTATGTTTACTTCTCGTATCGTGTTGTTGTCTTGTTGTTGCGGGTAATGGCTTGTGATTGTGGGTTGTTTGCGGACTATTTTAGTGTTGTAGATACTGTTTGGTATCATTTGGTATCAAATCATAGCTTGATCTTGTTCCTACAAGATCAAATCTTGGGCTAGCTCACTTGAAAAAAAAAAAGGTATTGAAAAACTGAAAAACCCAAAAATAGTAATCTGTCCACTTTTTTTTGTGTTTAGGCTGATTTGAAGGTTAGTTTTCTTGTATTGTTTGTGTGTTTTGTTGTTTTTAGTGTTAGT
>NW_025893095.1:471063-505367 GCF_002878395.1 Capsicum annuum
AATTTACTTGATCCTAGTACTAATAGACAAACTAGTAATCACCTACTAGGTTGTTAATTAGTTTTTGAATATGTTTCCTTCGTTTCTTCGTTATTTGTGTGCTTTTCTCATTTTTAACTCATGGTAACTTCTTTGTTTCAAGTTCGTAAGTGAATTTTTTCTTGTGTCTTAAGTCAATCAAAACAAAAATCATTCCAGCCACCAAGTAGTATTGACATCTTATTGACTACCGGAGTATAAGCAACTTTCAATATTCCCCGCTCCAATTATGAGAATCACAAAGGTGAGTGTATCGAGGGTTGGTAAGGAGATTTTACTACTAATCTTGTTTTTTTATTTTGTTTGTTGTTGTCTTTTTTTTGTTTAGGTACCATGGCTATCCATAATGTTAAGGCCACGTGTAATCGCATCCATGACAATCTTGAAGATATTCAATGGTACATTGAAATTATACACCAATTGTTACCCAAACTCTTTCCTCAAAATCCAATTATCCAAATAACTTGCGATGAGAGCTTCCCGAAGAAAGTTGTTTTCCAAGCTTGTGATGGAATTTTACACCGAGGTAAATCCGAACACACTCATGAACATAAAGATAAAATAGCTAACTCTTACACTTGTATACATGCGAATTAAAATTGTGTGGCTAGTGGCCCATTGAGTGTGAGTTGTAGCTTGCCTTATGTGAGTCTATTGTTTCTTTGTCACTTGATGATGATGTACTATTTTTAAGTGTGGATACACTAGTTGATCCTATTGATGACCGAATCGACCCTTCTTGTAAGATCGATTTATGTTCACCTAGTGTTGAAACCATTATGTTGAATGAAAGTACATCGTCTTGTGAAATTTATGTTGATCAGCTTTTATGTGAAAATTGCTCAACACTTGAGGATGTGTGTGATGTTATTAGTGAATCTTAAGTGTGTAATGATGTTGAAAATATTAAACAAAGGAATATGAGTGAACCCATGAGCTTGGCCTTTCATTCTAATATTTTCTTGGCTCATAGGGATAATCATGTTCTTCAAACATCTTTAAAACTTGATAATGAACTTTTAGAGAGTGAACTTACTTGTTCCAAATCTTCCCGTGGGATAGATCATGCTCTCTTTAGGTATAATGTCTTGTTTAAAGATGGTATAATCACTCCCAATGAACCTAGTGGTGAGAATGATGGTATAGCTTGTCTTGAAGTCTATAGCTTATATGCTAACCCACTATGGTGTGACAACATTCCTCCTAAATATGGAAATCTCTTTTTTCAAGATGAGTGTATTCTTAAGGGTAAAGAATGTATAGTCCTTCTTGACAACCCGAGGGCAAAGGTGTAATTGATTCCTTGGGGTAATATTTCCAAATGTGCATCCTTGCTTGACACACTTCTGCTTAAATTTCATGAATCCCAACTTGTGGATGCCAAGTTGTTTACTTTTTTGAAGAAAAGAGAGTGTATTTGCTTAAATGCTTTGTCTTCACCCGTGCATGTCTTTATACTTGATTATTTCCTATACTACCTCTTTGCCTATGATGACACCCATTTTAGTTTCGGGTTTGCATTAGGTAGAGGTATAGGTTTTTTTGGTTAGCCCACTTGTTTGAATGACAAAGTTATGTGGGATTGGTGGACTTTGATACCAATAGTGGCACCATATTTGATGAGGCCACCTGAAGAGGTAATGAAACAATTGTGCTTTATGGTTCCTAAGACAAGGGTAGCCTTACTTTTTAGACTTAATGATACCATTACGACCTTTGTAGTTTCTTTATCTCTTGATACTTGTCAAAGTCATTTCCTTTGTAACATTCTTACTAAACTTTTCTTGACAAATATAAAGGATTCATGGTTATATCTCAAGTATGTACCACCTTGGAATGATGATGTTATTTGTTGTACTAACCCTAACACTTGCACCATGAGAAAGTTGTGCTTGTTTGTCCTTTCTTTAGTTTTGCAAGGTATGGATTCGTGGTCGAATCCTTTTCAAGAAGGGGAGGATGATATGAGCCAAATGGCCATCTATGATTTTGAAGATGTCATTGAATGTCAACGCATAAAGACTCAAGACTTGGTCACCTCGAGGACACAAGAACATGCATGGAGGACCCATTTTGAGCATGACATAAGGTAAACCGGTGTATGGAAAATTGCATGGGGGCTTACCTTTGATGCCAACCCAAAACTACAAGTGTTGAAGAATTACCCTACGGTTGTGGAAAATTAAAGAAGAACCCTTCATTAAGGGTGTGTTGGGGATCACAATTTGTTAGAAAGACACTTCATGGCCACCCCTTTCATTAAGGGTATTGTGGTCATTTTTGTTATGCAATAAGCTAGCCTCTATATAGTCTTCTATTAAGTCATTTGCTCTTTGGTTTTTTGGAGGATAAATATATGAAAGTCTTTTTCTATCTTTGAGAGTGTAACATCGTTAGTGTAGGATTGGATAAGACATTAGTGTAGGGCTTGGAAAAGCCAATATTGTTCTTTGCTTGGAAATGGTGGATCTTGATATGAGTTGATTCCCTTGGCGGTCACCGTAAGAACTTGGTACTTGTTAACTTGTTTTGTAGTGGATTTAGAGTTTTGGTACACTCTTTAGTTGCTACCTAATGGGTTCTCTTTGCGTCAAGTTAGCTATCTCTTACTCTTTTACATTTATGTTTGCTTCTCGTATCGTGTTGTTGTCTTGTTGTTGCGGGTAAAGGCTTGTGATTATGGGTTGTTTGTAGACTGTTTTAGTGTTGTAGATACCGTTTGGTATCAGTTTGTCTTGGTATGTGCCCTTACTCTCTTTTGGTAATAAGTTTTTTTGAAAGTCCTATTGTCCCTTTTTTTTTGTATGTTCTTTGGGATATGTTTCAAGACTAACAAAAGACTACACTATTTTCTCCACTCTTTAAGATCAAACCACACATATTAAATGTTCTTGCTTAACAATAAATGATGAATATGAAGAACAGCAAGAACACTCAGAAGATTGAAGCAAAACCAAATGAACTCCAAATTGAATGATTTTGGATTCCTTTTGCTCACGTTAAACTCCATAACACAACCATACATTTTCAAGCCACATTATCAACAACAACCGTTCCAATTTCGAGCTTCACCTTACTAGTTTCTTCAACCTTAAACTCAACAATGGTGAACAACTCAAAACCACCCTAATTAAGCTCAAATCCAAGATCTAGACTCACTTAGTGTTAGAGAACAAGAAACTAGTACTAGAAACAAACAAAACACACTAAAATCTCCTAAATCTAAGTCTCAAATTTCATCTCAAACACAAAAATGGGATAGATTTTTTTTTGAGATTTTTGATTTTTCAACACTTTTTTTTATTTTTCAACTAACAAGCCCAAGATTGATTTTGTTGGAACAAAACCAATCCTTTCTCTGATACCAGATGATACGGGAATTATCTAAGAAGTGCTAAAATAGTCCACAACACAAGGAGAAACTGAGAGCAAGATAGAGACAAGTCACGATAACAATGCAAATACACGAGACAAAGAAGACAAGATACAAACATACAAAGTGAAATATGATAAGGGATAGGCAAGATGACATAAGATTTTATGAAGCAATGAGAAACAACACATTTATTGAACAAAGAGACCCTTAAAACTGCAATAATCAAATACCAATCTTCGTACGGTGACCGCTAAGGGAATCAACTCACCTCAAGAACCACCATTTCTAAGCAAATGTCAATATTGGCTTTTCCAAGCCCTAAACTAAAATAGTTTTTCCAAGCCCTAACTATAACTATACTAAGGTGTTCTACTCTCAAAGAGAGGACTTTCAATGTTTCAATATTTCATCATTCAAAAGCTAGTAAGAAAAGACCAAAAAGAGACTATATATAGCATAGCTTATTATATGGAAAAATGACCAAGATACCTTTAATGACCAAGAGGTGGCCTTGGTGTGTTGGAAAACACTATGAATTGTTCAAAATTCTCTTAAGGCTTAGAGAACAAAATTCTCTTAATGAAGGGAGCCAAAATTGTGAACCAACAAAGTGTGGTCCAATCCAAGAGTCCTCAAGTCTTCAAGGGTCGAAGCAATCTTCTACACTCGGGTTTGTCCAATGGCATGCTCATAGTGACCCACCCAAGAATGATCCCATTCCCTCCATATGACCAAAAATTGATTATTCATGTATTGACTTTGAAGGATATCATCGAAAACTAAGACGGCTATTTCACTTGTATCAGGTAAACATGCCAAGGGGGTACCTCTTAGAATACAACCAACCATCCTTTGTGAGGAGTAAGAAAATCCAATCACTAACATCACAAAGGACACACTTAAAGAAAACATCAATGAGTGAAGAATACAATCTAAAATAAACACATATGTCAATTATTTTCAAGGGAGGGCAAACATTCAAAATTAGACATCTACAACTAAGAAAGGTTCCCTTAACAACACATATTTCATCACTCCAAGGTTGTTCACACTTGACATATACCCCCATATCCTTGTTATTCGACATTAAGATCTTAGCAAAAACGATACCAAGGAAGTGTAAAGAATCAATATTAAAAGATAATGAGAATGAACCAAAACTACACCTTCCACAACTCAAAAATATTCCAGGGTCAAATGGGAGTAGAGTACAAAGGGTTACTCCGAGGTGACCCACTCCTTTCACTAAGCTACAAAACTCACAATCATCATCATTCAAGAAAGGAAAACAGCCACCAAACTTACTACCTCTACATAATACCAATTCAAAATTAACATGGTTATGATCATAGAGAAAGAGGTAGTATAAGAAGGAATCAAGTGTGAAGACATCACCCAATGTGCTATCATATACAAGAGGGTTATATTGTGTGTGAATACTCTTGTCACATAATAATGGAACCTTATTCAAGTTATAACTGACACTAGATGGACACAAATTATTCTTATGAAAAGAATTGATTTTGTCATCTAAAGTATCAACTAGTGCTTGCATAGTCACAATAAGAGTTTGGTCCTTATGCAACCTATCAACACCAAGAGTATCACAAAAGGGAGATTCATACACTTCTTTACTAATATAATCCAAAACTACACCACTTTGGCTACTACTAGCCACATCACAATAAATCAAGTTTTTAGAAGTGTAGAAAATAGCTTTATTACCTTGTAGATTATGAGAAGTGTTTTCTTCACTTGGTTCTACATCATGGCATCCCTCATGCTCCACATTACAAGGGAATATGTCAAGGTTTCCATTTGGGTTCACTTCTTCAACACTTATCCCAAAATTGGGACTTTTGGCTAAGGGCTTGAAGGGATTTCCTTGGGCTTCTCCTTGCGGATTCTAGGGTCTTGAACCTGCACATGAGAAGAGAAAATACAACGCAAAATGCTAGTATTTGGGTTAGTGAGTAATCAAGCATTTATTTTCCCTTCCAACTTCACTACCCCTAGTTTCCCTTTCTCTTACCCTCTTTTCTTTACACTCTTTTTGTTCCTCACCATTTATTTTCTATCCATGTTGAGGATTGACCTCATTCTCCTAGGATTCTAACTTGTGGAGAGATAGCATTGGATTTGGTTGATGATGGGTTTGGAATTGGTGGTTTGAATTTTGTGGAGGTTTTGGTGTACATAGTCCATCAACCCCCACTTTAATTCTAATTATGTCATGCCTCATGAATCCTAAATCACCTTTTATAATGTCAAACCCACCCTTCAATTCTCTTCTCAAGGCATCATTATTGTCTTTTATTTTTTGGGCAAAGGCCTCAAAGTGAGCCTTCAAGGCTCCCATTATATCTTTTCCCAAGGATTGGGATGAAGAATCCTCTGCTTCTATGGTCAATTGTGCCTAAAAAAAAGCAAAAAAACAGCAATCAAACAACCTACAAAACTAGCAAACAAGTTAGTTCAAAAGTCTCACTTTCCTCATACCCGACCTCGCCTCACACTTGGCTTCACAAGTGTTAGAGAATCGGCAATACATGGCAAGTTACTTGAGAGTGCGAAGCTTTGAATCAGAATTGATCTTTGTTTGAAATGACTCAAATAAAGTGATGTACGAACTTGAACCAACAAAATATTACGACTTAAAAACAAGAAAAGCACACAAAATCAAAGACACGAAATAAACGAACTCTAGACTAATTACCGACCTAGTAGGTACTTACTAGTTTGTTAATTAGTGATAGAATTATATTAAAAGAAACTAGAATAAAAAATTAGAAACTAGGAAATCTAATTTTAGAGACGAATTTTGGTTGAGCACAAGTGATAACGTGGCACTACGTGGTGCGTTGTCACTTTTCGAATTTTCAATTTTTTTCAAAGCCTAGTTTTGGCCCAAACACTATCCCTTAGAAGTGAGAGTTTTGGATTTGGGGGTTAAAGGATGCAATTTAGGGTTATTTTAACTCTCAAATGAAAATGGAATAAAATGTTCTCCCCCTAGTAATTGCACTTGTACTTTGTTTGTCCCCTTGTCCCCTGCTCCTCTTGGAAGAATGGAATATTCTTTGAATATGCTTTTAGACAAACAAATTTTCCACTCTCTTTCTTCGCTCTTTAGGATCAAACAACACCTTTGAATATTTTTTTTCACTAAGATATGAAGATCATGGATGAACAATATGAATATCCAAGTGTGGACCAAGTTTGACCACCTAGCAAATGAACTCCAAATCTAATTTTTTTTTTGAAGATCTAGGTTCCTTAGGCCAAAACAAACTCAACCCACTAAAAATCAGCCACAAACATCATGTAAATATAAAGGTAAATTTCGGATTTTAGCTCAAGAGCTTCAAAAACACCATGTACATGGAGGTTCTTAGCTCAAACTCAACCAAACTTCAATCTAAAAGTAGATCTAGACTCCCTTGTGCTAGAGAGAAAGGATCTAACACTAGAAACCTTCAAAACATAATAAAAACTTGTAGATCTAACTTGGAAAATTCGGATCTACATCAAACACACAAGACAACACTTCTTTTTTTTTTGTATTTTCTGATTTTTTGACTCTTTTTTGTTGAGATTTTCTAAATAAGAACAGTAAAATCAAGATTTAGGGATGTTGGAACAACCCTAACCAAGGCTTTGATACCAAATGATAGCCTAAAGGACTATCTCACACGAAAATGGCTACTAAAATGAAAAATTCAAGCAACCAAACAAAGAGAAAACAACACAAAGGAAGGAGATGAAGAAGAAGAAGAATTGCATGAAATTAAAGATAGATAGAAAGACCTTTACTTCCACCAATGAATAGCACTAGAAGGTATATCAAACCTTCAAACACACATCACCAATGGAGGATCAAAACTTTCTCTTAGTTAACCCAAAGGACTCATACTTCCTCAAGCACACCTTTCTTGCCAAATAATCCAATACAAGTGAAAAGCCAATTCCAAATAGGATTCAAGTTTTGAATTCCCTCTCTTAAGGAGAAAAGAAAGTCTACAAACTAACACTAATATTACAATCTAAAAGTCACTCAATTAATCATATCAAAACATAGGAAAATAAGAGCTAATGTGTCTATTTATACTTATTACAAACAATGACACAAATACCCTTAATGAAGGGTGTTCCTTTGGAGTGTAAAAAGAGGCCATTAAAAGACCATAATTTCCCTAACTTTGGGCGCCTCTTAGGTGTTGAAATATAAGGCAAACAATCTTTTTTTCCCTTTAAGTGAGGAACCTCTTGAGTGTATGGATTTCCTTCTTCTCCTTCAACTTGACAGGACTTTAAAAGGCTCCAAATACTTGCCAATTCCAAAGCTTAGGCCTTTGACCATGCCTTGTATCTTTTTGTGCTCTTCATACTTTTATCAATACTACTCCTTCTTAGATCTTTTAGAGATGCAGGAGTAGAAGAAGTTTGGGGTACAAACTCAGCTTGAGCCTCGCTTTGATTAGCTTGTCTAGGTGGTGACTTACTGGTCCCTTCTCCAGCAGCCACATCTATTCTCTTAGCTGTATTCTTACTCCTTTTCGTAACTAACATTTTTACTATAATAAACGGGAAAAATAGGTTCAATGGTTAAATATTACTTCACCTACACCATGGGCCCTATTGCATGATCTAAGATATGAAGAAAAAGAGACAACCCCTAAGTGTCCCATAGCCTCCTATTTATAGATGTGGTGCACAACACGCCCATAAACAAGAATCTATATAGACACGGCTTTGTAGACACCCTATAATGACTTTCTCTGATACCATTTTGTCATGCCTCAAATCCTATTTGGGCGAATAGGAATCCATAACCGTAAAGGCCTGAGAGAACCAATTTATAACCTTATACTTCTCATGCATGTAACTATGAAAACCAAAGGTTCTAACAAATATGATAGTACGTATCGATGAGAATAATTACATAGGCAAGCACAAACTTATATCTACAACACTTGTCATTGGGGCCACCACGTCTAAAGGTAAGACACTGCCATAACTTTACATTAGTCTACAAATCCCCTACAAGATACATTGACTTAGTTAGGGTCGGGACAAATCCCGCCCTACTCTTGACTTGCTACACAATACCAAAATATATGGAACAGACTCGGAGAGCCTTGAATCAACCTGGAGCTCACTAATAGTCACTGAATAGCCTGCGCTCCTACTAGTAAAGTGCATGAGCTGAAGTACCTGTGCCTGCAGCATGAAATACAGGTCCCCTATGAGAGATGTTAGTACGAAAATATGTACTGAATATGTAAGGCTGAAGGTAACAACACATGATACTATAGCTTAATAGAAATTAGATACAAGTGTATAGGTAGTACTAGTAGACCACCTTTATATATACTTGTAGGACTAAACACATTATGTTCCTTTCTTCATTTTTTACCTTTCTTACTTCATAATGTTTGTAATCCATATATAATGCAAATGACTAGCTAATCAGTGGTAAATATATAAATTAGGATTGGCCCAATCTAGGGTTACGCCCCTGAGATGCCAACTACATATAAAGATTGGGATCATCCCATGCTATTCTTATGCCCCTGAGCTTCCACCTATATAAAGGTATCAAGATTGGCCCATGCTGGGCTTATGCCCCTGAGCTGCCACTCATTTTATAGATTTACATTACTTAGTTTTTTTTACCTTTGAGATTGTTACTTTGGTGGTCATAACATTATGGCACCTTGAACCAATAATGTGTTAATAAGAGATATATAAATAGACACTTAATGCAACAACAATGAGGTAGGGAGATATTGGCACACAAATAAAGTGTTTAGAAGTAGAAAATAACACATGGGTATTATTTGAACAAGCGGAGAACTACTAAAATTTTCTAGTGACGATAGACGTGCAGGTTTAATAATAAGCAAGTATTAAGGTGTTTTAACATGTTAGAAAGTGGGTAGAGAGTGGGAACAAGGTTATTGGCTTCATGGAATGTAATGTGCTACTATTATGTATCACTTGTTATAGGATAACCTTTTAAGCTTACTTGAAGGAACAAATGTCTGATTTCATACCAAAGAGTGAAAATAGAGTATGCCTTACATACCTGGTTATATAACTCCGAAACTAACCTAACTTGACTTCCTGCATTTTAGATTACTTATCTACAATAGAATATATGGTAAACTAGTATTAGCAACCAACTAACACATTTAGGCTCCCTAACTTCACCCAAAATAATAACCGGGCAGTAAGCCATTAATCTATTAACCAAGGATGTTATTTTAACCCTTTTCTCCTCCAATTACACCCACATACCATACAGGTTCTTATAAGATTCACCGCAACCACCTCGGCTTTATTACATATTCCAAACAATACTCAAAATAGATTGGGCAGTAAATAAATGCAATAATTGGTTTGGTGGTGTACTATCACACCTTTCTTATATATTTCATTACAAACTAATCATACCATTCTCCAACATCAACCTAGCATCCCATAACATATACATACACAATAGTCTATAAAATAGCCTCAAATCCCTTTTATTGTAGCAATCAATTATTTAACTCATCATCTCTTGAGTTCTCTATAACAACACATCCATAATTCTCTTTCAAATTCAGATACAAGGAGAACAAAATGGAGCAGTCACCTTACCTTAATTTTGCAACTTATTCTTTTAATTTAAACTCCTCAAAACTTCAACTTTTACTTTCCTTCATATTTAAACCAAAGAAGAAAAGAGATCTCTTAGTAACAAAGAAAAAGTGAGCAAGTAGATTGTTTTATATTTTTTCATGTATTTATAATTAGGCACCTTTAACATGTTTTCCTAATCTTTAATGAGATAATTAAGCTAAACCATAAGTGTTTTTACTTACGTAGGGCTGCAAAGATAAGGGTTTCTTCAAGAACCCTAGAAGGAATTTTAGGGCTGCTCCTTATTATTTTAGAGAGAGCAGAGAGATTTTGTGAAATACTCTTTTTTGTGACTTAGAAATAAAGTAAAATAACCAGCAACTTGGCCTTATAAAGGCCATATTTTGTCCACCTCCTTAGCTGCATTTTGGACCTTAAAATTGGTCAAATTGGTCCAAGTAGGTGATGCACCTACTTAAGGGTTCAAGGTGCTCAAATTTTCAAAATAGGTGATGCACCTACTTAAATTCTTATTTTGGGCTCAATTAACTTGGGCCTTTGGTAGATTTGTGTGTTGGGCCATTTATCTATTTCTTTCTCTTTTATTCAATTTAGGCCCAAATGAGTACATTAGTATAGGACCAAATCTGGTCCATAGCCATCGGTCTATTAATTTGGTCCAAATAGCTTAAGTAAGGGACTCACCTAATAGCTAATTAAGTCAAGCAGCACCTCAATATTTTATTCCATTTCCAGTTCATAATCCCTTTAATCTAACCTTCAACTTATACATACTTGGTCACTTTAAACTCTAGATTCAAATACTAGCTTATAATCCCAAGTTTACATAGTCGTATCAATGTTAACTTGGTCGTATCACATTAAAATATGCGAGCAGCATCTATAATTCCATCTACACCATTAATACTTGCATAACAAATCTCATTTGTTACCTATACCACAAGGCTATACCAATTTCCATATAATTAGAACAAGTACAAGCTAAATATGGGATGTTATATCCTTCCCCCCTTAGGACATTCATCCTCAAATGTTAGATAACTATCCAACCAAAACAAGTTCAAGCCTAAGTTTAATATCCCTATTATCACATAGTACTTATATATTGCACTTACTTGTTATTGCTCTAATTCAGCATCTTGGACTTTCTCTTCGTATTTGAACAAATGGGGGTACTTAGATTTCATCACTTCTTTAGCTTTCCATGTTATCTCTTCTACTTGTTGGTTTATCCAAAGCACTTTTACAGAAACTGTTTCTTTATTTATTAACTTCTTAACTTGTTGATCTAGGATAGCAATACGTATTTCTTCATCGGTAAGATCTTTCCTAACTTGTACATCTTCAGTAGGAGTGATATGAGATGGATCTCCCATGCACTTTTGAAGCATTAAGACGTGAAATATTGGATGAACTGCTGAGAGCTCTTAGGGTAGCTCTAATTTATAAGCGGCTTAGCCAAACTTCTGAGTAATCTTGTATGGGCCTATATAACATGGACTTGGTTTTACTTTCTTACCAAATCTCAGAACAACCTTCATTGGTGACACCTTCAAGAATACCCAATCACCTATAGCAAACTCTAGCCCCCTCCTTCTAATATCTGCATATGACGTGTTGACTTTCGGCTATTTTTAGCTGTTGTTGGATCACTTTAACCTTTTCCATTGCTTGATGAACAAGATCTGGCCTAAATAAGGCAGTTTTAACCATTTCAAACCATCCAATTGGTGATCTATACTTTCTTCCATACAAAGCTCCATATGGTGCCATTTTGATACTTGAATGATAGCTATTGTTGTAGGCAAACTCGATAAGAGGTAAATAATCATTCCAACTACCTTTAAAGTCCAATACAATGGATAGTAGCATATCTTCAAGTGTTTGAATGGTATGTTCTGCTTGTCCATCTGCTTAAGGCTGAAAAGTTGTACTTTGATTCACTTGTGTTCCTAAATTTCTCTAGAAAGACTTTCAAAATTTGCAGTAAATTGAGCTCCTCGATCTGATATAATAGAGATTGGAACTTCGTGAAGCCAAACTACCTCTTTAATATATAACTGGCATATTCTTCAACTCTATAAGTGGTCCTAACCGGTACAAAGTGTTCTAATTTGGTAAGCCTATCAACTATCACCCATATGGAATCAAACCTTTGATATACGAGGAAAACAAGTGACAAAATCCTTGTTGATCATGTCTCACTTCCTGATTGGAAGATCTATACATTACATAAAACCCTGGGCCTTTTGGTGCTCTGCTTTAACTCTTTGACAATTTGGACATTAAGCTACAAACTCTATAATATTCTTCTTCATGTCACCCTACCAATACATCCCTGTTAAATCATGGTACATTTTTGTTGACCCTAGATAGATGGAATACCTTAAATAATGTGCTTCTATCATAATCCTATTTCTTATCCCATCTACATTAGGCACACATAATCTGTTTTGGCACCGAAGTACTTCCACTTGCGTAAGCTGAAATGCCTTTATCATACCATATTACACATTCTCCTTAAGCTGCAATAAACTGGGATCTGCATATTTCTTCTCTTTTACTGCAACTATTAGTGAAGATTCTGCAGCATTATGCACAATAAGCCCCTCATATGGACTTTCAAGAAGGCAAACCCCTAAATTAGCTTATTGGTATAGATCCTTAGTCATCTCTTTTCATTCTATAGACTTCCCATAAGTGACCACCATAGACTTACGACTTAATGCATCAACTACCACATTTGCTTTTCCTGGATGATACAAGATATCAACATCATAGTCTTTTAATAACTCAAGCCATCTTCGCGTCCTTAAATTTAGGTCCTTCTGATTAAAGATATACTGCAAACTCTTGTGGTCAGTATATATGTCAACATGAATCCCATATAAGTAGTGACGCCATATTTTTAAGGAAATATGGGCCATTCTCAGAAGGGGATAATTCTTAATAGTCACCTTGTTCAGTTGTCGATAGTTAATACACATTCTCGATGGGCCATTGTCATGCCTTAACTCCTATTGGGGCGGACAGGCACCCGTAGTCGTAAAGGCCCGAGAGAACTAATTCTTAACCTTGTACTTCTCATGCATATAACTATGACAACCAAATATTCTAACCTACGTGATATTATGTATCGATGAGAATAATTACATAGGCAAGCACAAACCTCTATATACAACACTTTGCCATTGGGGCCACCACGTCTAAAGAAAAAGACTACCATAACTTTACATTAGTTTACAAAGCCTCTAAAACATACATAGACTTAGTTAGGGTCGGGACCAACCCCTGCCCTACTCTTGACTCAATACATAATACCAAAATATATGGAACATGCTTGAAAAGCCTCGAATCAACCTGGAGCTCAGCAATAGTCACTGGAAAACCTATGCTCCTACTAGTGAGTTGTATGAGCTTAAGTACCTGTGCCTACAGCATAAAATTCAGGTCCCCTGATACAAGTACAACCACGAGGATGGACCTGTGAAAGTGTAATGAACCCGAGGCTTGGAGTGTGTAAGAAAAATGCAAAATAGGGCCTAAAACACACACCAAAACTGAACCTACACTACACTCCATGGGTGATATTTTGAGGCTTTTTATTAAAGGGACTTTTGGTCATTTTCTATTCTAGTTGTAACCTGGTATAAATAAAACATTGTAGGTCATTTTTGTCTTAGACTTTGATGATATTTATAAGTTGTATAACACTTTGAAAGAAAAGTCCTCTCTTCTCTTGATGAGGCAACCCGAAATTAGGGTGATACTAGTGTGGAATCACTAGTGTTGCATTCTTGCTTAGAACGTTGGTTGCTAGAGGAGGTTGAGCTCTCTTTTGTGCTCACCGAAGAGAGTAGGTGTTTCAACTATCATTGTATTAAGGGTCTAGGTGCTTGAATACACTTAGGTTCTTAGTTCATGAGATAGTGTATGTCACTCTATCTACCCTTTCAATTCTTGCAATCTTGTAATGTATGTATCTCGTATTATACCCGTTTGTGTTTTTGTTGTTATTCCCATTGTTAAGTTCATCTTGTTCTTCATCTTCTTGTTGTTAAATCTAGTTTGGTGGATGTTTTGGGGTTGAAACACACCCTTATATTTCATTCTTCTTGTTGTTGTAGTGAATCCTAGAGTGGTCACCAAATAAGTCCACGGGTTCTTCAAACTAGTGGACTGATTTGGTATTTGTTTCATGTTCCTCTTGTTTTTACCATATCATTTGGTATCAGAGCATGGCTTGATCTTGTTCCTAAAAGATCAAATCTTGGGCTAGCTCACCTGAAAAAAAAATTGAAATCTTAAAATTCTAGAAAAAAAGAAGCAAATCTATCCATTTTGTGTTCTTGGCCGAAATTGTGTTATTGTTGTGTATTGGCCAATATTTTTAATTGTTTTGTTGTTTCTAGTGTTATTTTTCTTCATTTCTAATACTCTTGAGTCTAAATCTAAGTTTGAGCTTACATTGTTGGTGTTGTTTTCGTGAACATAAGTCTTGGCCGAATTGTTGTTGAAATATTGTTGTGGTGGATTGTTTTGGCCTTATGGTCTTCATCTTGTTGTTATTATAAGCTTGTCCACGTGATATTATTGTTCATTGGTGTCCTAAGAACCATTTTATTGAAAGTGTAGTTGTCTTGGCCAAGTGTTGAAGATATTGTATTGTGAAAATTGGAAGTTAGTTGTGTGAAAATTGTTGTATTTTTGGAGATTGTTGTTGGTTGTTCTTGGTGATTGTTGATGTTGTTCTTCAAGTTCTTCACAACCTTCATAGCTTGTTAATATAAAGTGAACATTATATCTATAAAGGTGAAGGAAAAAGGGGTGAAGCTTTGTTAGTCTTGAAAGATTTCCCATCACTCATCAAATAGTCAATCACATCTCAACCACTTTCCAACAACTTTCCATAAAACAAGGGTCTATGTTATAAGGAGAAGTACAAGAAAGTCAAAGTCTTGAAAACTTGAATTTGAAAAGGCTCCAAGACTTGTTTGAATTTCCCTCCTTAAAATAAATTCCACCAATTTCTAAATTGTAAATTGACCCAGACTTGAAATTGGACAACAAAAATTGTTATAAACCGCAACCAATTATGTGCTACCACATCATCATTGTTACTGTTCACACAATAATTTTGGCTCAGATTTGAGATTTTTTTAGTTTTTTTTTATTGTTTCATAGTTTCATTTGATTGATCCGAACGCTAATTGACAAGCTAGTAAACTCCTACTAGATTGTAAATTAGTTTTGTTTCTGTTTGTTCATGTTAACATTCTTTGTGTGCTTTTCTCTTTTGTGAATTCGTTGTATCTTGTTGGTTCAAGTCCGTAAACAAATTTTCTTTGAGTCAACTCAAACAAAAATCTGTTCCGGGTAAGAGTAAACGCTACCCTCAATCACTCGCGAAGTACAAGCCAACTTTCAACACTTGTGAAACCAAGTGTGAGGTAAAACCAAGAGTGAGAGTGTGGTGAGGCATTTTGAACTAACAAGTTTGTTTTGTTGTTTGTTATTGTCCTTTGCTTTAGGTACTATGTCTGCCACTAATCTTGATGCCACGTTTGATCGCATCAATGATGATATTGAAAAAATGAAATGGAACATGGAAAGGCTACGCCAATTGTTACCTAAACTTATCCCACAAAATCAAACTTCCTTTTTCCAAACACCTTGTGCCGAGAGCTTCCCGAAGGAAGAGGTGGGATGCCCCAACCCACACCAAGTTTAAGAGGATATTGAAATATTTTTGATACTTGATAGTGAACTTATAGAGACCGAATCACTTACTAGTTCCAAATCTATCCGCGAGATAGATCATGATCTCTTTAGGTTTAATGTCTTGTTTGAAGATGATATAAACACTCCTAATGGTCTTAGTTGTGAAAATGATGGCATAGCTTGCCTTGGAGGCTATATCCGATATGCTAACCCACTATGGTGTGACAACATTCCTCCTAAAGATGGAAATATCTTCTTGGAAGATGAGAGTACTCTTATGGGCAAGGAATGTGTAGTCTCAGAAATTAGTACTCTTGGTAGTACTCTTGGTGTGAATGATGATCAATTTACTCTTAAATGTAGTTCACTACTTGAGCATGTGAATAGTGTGCTTAAAAATTCTCAAGTTAGTGATGATGTCTATAGAATTGATCTTGATAATTCACTTGACTCTTTGAACATCTTGTGTGGTAAAAGCATTGCAATTAGTTTTGATCATAGAGACCATGTGCATGAAAATATTTTTGTGTGTGAATGTGGGAGTGCCATTCTAGGTGAAGGAAGGGCTAGCCTCAGCTTAGGCCCTTTGCTAATTTTTCTATTTGATCTCGGCAGCCTCTTGGAATATGAAAATCTCTACACTCCCCACTTAATGATTGGTCAAGACGACAAGAAATGTTTAGTTGTGGGTGCTAATGAAGGAAGAAAAGGTTCTTCATTATCTCTTTTTGTTGTTGGTGACCACTTCCTTTGTTCCATTTGTACTTCAAGTTTGTTCCACCTCGGCATGGCATATTGATGTGTTATTTTTGCTAACCCTAACCCCTCATGTCATGAGGATGTGTGCTTGTTTATCTTCTTTTGATTTTGCAAGGTACGGATTCGAGGTCGAATCCTTTTCAAGAAGGAGAGGATGATACAAGTACGACCACGAGGATGGACCTGTGAAAGTGTAATGAACCCGAGGCTTGGAGTGTGCAAGAAAAATACAAAATAGGGCCTAAAACACACACCAAAACTGAACCTACACTACACTCCATGGGTGACATTTTGAGGCTTTTCATTAAAGGGACTTTTGGTCATTTTCTATTCTAGTTGTAACCTAGTATAAATAAAACATTGTAGGTCATTTTTGTCTTAGACTTTGATGATATTTATAAGTTGTATAACACTTTGAAAGAAAAGTCCTCTCTTCTCTTAATGAGGCAACCCAAAATTAGGGTGATACTAGTGTGGAATCACTAGTGTTGCATTCTTGCTTAGAACGTTGGGTGCTAGAGGAGGTTGAGCTCTCTTTTGTGCTCACCGAAGAGAGTAGGTGTTTCAATTATCATTGTATTAAGGGTCTAGGTGCTTGAATACACTTAGGATCTTAGTTCATGAGTTAGTGTATGTCACTCTATCTATCCTTTCTATTCTTTCAAGCTTGTAACGTTTGTATCTCGTATTGTACCCGTTTGTGTTGTTGTTGTTATTCCCATTGTTAAGTTCATCTTGTTGTTCATCTTATTGTTGTTAAATCTAGTATGGTGGCTGTTTTGGGGTTGAAACACACCCTTATATTTCGTTCTTCTTGTTGTTGTAGTGAATTCGAGAATGGTCACCAAATAAGTCCATGGGTTCTTCAAACTAGTGGACTGATTTGGTGTTTGCTTCATGTTCCTCCTATTTTTACCGTATCATCCCCCGTGAGGGATGTCAGTACGAAGATATGTACTGAATATGTAAGGCTGAAGGTAACAACACATGACACAAGAGCTCAATAGAAATCAAATACAAGTGTATAAGTAGTACTAGTAGACCACCTCTATATATACTCGTGGGACTACATACATTACATTTCTTTTTTTATTTTTACCTTTATTACTTCATAATATTTGTAAGCCATATATAATGCTAATGACCAGCTGATCAGTGGTAAATAGATAAATTAGGATTGGCCCATGCTAGGCTTACACCCCTGAGCTGCCACATACATATAAAGATTGGGATCGGCCCATGCTAGGCTAATGCCCCTGAGTTGCCACCCATATATAAAGGTATCGAGATTTGCCCATGCTAGGCTTACACCCCTGAGCTGCCACTCATTTTACAGATTTTTGTTAGTTTATTTAACCTTTAAGATTATTACTTTATGGTACCTTGAACCAATAATCTGCTAATAAGAGACATATCAATGGATACTTAATGCAACAACAATGAGGTAGGGAGCTGTTGGCACACAAATGATGTATTTAGAAGCTGAAAATACACATAGGTCTTATTTGAGTAAACGGAGAACTTTTGAAATTTTCTAGTGATAATAGATGTTCATGTCAAATAATAAGCATGTATCAAGGTGTTTTAACACATTAGAGAGTGGAACAAGGTCGTTGGCTACATGAGATATAATACGCTGCCATTATGGATCACTTGTTATAGGATAACCTCGGAATCTTACTTGATGGAACAAATGTTCGATTTCATGCTAAATAGTGCAATATAGAGTATGCCTTACATACTTGGTTGTACAACTCCAATACCAGCCCAACTCGACTTCCCACCCTTTTATATTACTTATCTACAATGAAATATATGGCAAACTAATATTAGCAACCAACCATCATATTTTGGCTATTTAAATTCACCAAAACAGCAATTGAGCAGTAAGCCTTTACTCATCAATCAAGGGTATTATTGATACCAAACTCCCTAAGAACACAACACAAACACCAAAATCAGTCCACTAGTTCAAGAACTATGGACGCTTTTGATGACCTCTCTTGGATTCGCAAGAAGAACAAAAAGGGAAGTGATATCAAGAGTAAAACACACTAAAACAGCAACAACACTTGATGAACAAGATGCAATAACAACAACACATGGTTACAAGACAAGAACATTAACGGATTACATAGATATAGACAAACGATTACAAGAAAGTAAAGATAGATAGATAGATAAAGGGATGGTATTATATTAACAACCCAAAAGCTTATTCTACTTTTGGACCTTTAATATCACACACAACCTAAACCTATCTCTTATGTAACCTCAAGAGAACCAGAATTCCCAAGCAATCTCCATTTCTAAGCAAATGATCAACATAAGGTTTCCACCCTGTCTAAGGATTCCACCTTGTTAAAGACTCTCAAAGAGGCTACAAAATATATTCTCCAAAAATATCCCAAAAATGACCTAATGAGGTTCTATTTATACCTAGGTTAACTTATACAAATTACTACAAACCCCTTGCAAAGGGTGGATGAACAGTGAACGCGGATGAACCGTGAAACAGTTTTGGATCTTGTGGGACTTGTTCGCTATAATTCAAAGCTTGTTCCATAGATGGGAAACCCCCCGAGCTTGATTATTGATGCATTGGACCCCGATCATAATCGTATCCATATTATCCTTCCCTCCTTAGAAAGGATTCATCCTCGAATCTGAACTTTGCAAAGCAATAGGAAAGACAAGCAAAAAAAAATTCCTCAAGGTATAAAGGTTAGGATTAGTGTAATCAATCATAGCATCTTGCCAAGATGGCTCAAACTTCACATATACCCAAACATCCCTCTTACCCGAATACCCTACCAAGGGAGAATAAACTAGTTTATCCACATAAGTGTGACAAGAAATAAGGAACAAGCGTCGCTTATCAAGTGGAAAACATAGACTCTTCTTGGAACAATAATTAGATTTGAAAGCTGAGAGAGGAAAGCCATACACTCCATGCACATTCAAGTCATTCAAAAAGGCATCCTCATCACCACGCTTCAAATGATCACCGAAATCAAATGGGTAGAGTGTCCATGGGCACGGGTTGGGAATAAACTTCCTTACCCCAATACTACTACAATAATGATCAAATATCCCCTTTCTACTATCATGCTCAATAACAAAAACAACTAGAGGGTCATCTTTAGTTATTTGGCCAACATGTTCAACATCGTCATTTTCACACACAAGTTGGTCTTCATGACTTTCCACAATGGCTTCAATATTAGGTGAATCAACTAGTGTATCCACAATCTCAAGTTGTACATTATCATCACAAAATGAAGGCACACTCACTTTAGTTGTACTATTATTCACACTTAGTTGTCTATTATCCTTATTCACTAGAGTGCAAAAGTTAGTTTGATGACCTTGTAGCTCATTTGGAGCATGGCCACTCACGGAAATTTGATTAGGAAGGCTTGGATGCTCCATCAAGTTATCCAACTTCTTGCATAGAGAACCTTTCGTCCCTTCCAATCTTTCTTCCATTCTGTCCATTATTTGCCTATCAATGGCATCAAGCCTTGCCATAATGGATTTAACCCAACTAGGCATTTCATCTTCATTCGCCATTGTATCCATCAAGAGCTACTAAGTAAACAACATGAAAACAACAAACACATTAAAGATTATCAAAAATCAATCCACAATTCATCACAAAACAGTCCACAATATGTCTCAAAATAGTCCACAATCCCTCACCTTCACACTTTGGATTTTTCACTCTATTGGCCTTACAAGTGTTGATATCTCACTTATACTCCAATGAGGTTACTCGGTCCCAATTGTGGCTCGAGGTCGGAGTAGATTCTTATTTGAAATAACTCAAATAAGTAATGTACGAAGTTGAACAAAAAAAGATACTACGACTCAAAAACGAGAAAAGCACACAACAAACAACATTAACATGAAAAAATTATAGAAAACTAACTTACAAGCTAGTAGGGTATTACTAGGTTTTCAATTAGTGTCGAGCAAACAAACGAAACTAGGAAACAACAAAATGAAACTAAGAAATCTAAAATTTGAACTCAAAAATGTAGCATGAATAGTACTTTAGTGACATGGCAGTCCACTATTGGCCTCGAGTTTTATCAAAATTTTATTTCCCAATTTCAAGTCTTGATCAATATACAATTTGGAATTGGTGGATTTGGTTAATGGAGGGAAAAGTGGTCTTGGAGCCTTTTTGTTCAAATTTCAAAAGCAAAACTTGACTTCTTTGAACTTTCTCCTTGAAGCAAGGTCCTTAAATCAAGGAAAAGTAGATGAAAAGTCTTTGAAGTGATAGGGACAAGTCTTTCACTATCAATTACTACAAGCTTGTCTTTCACCTTTTTAGATCTAGTTTGCACTTTAAGGATTAACAAGATGATGAAAGGGTGAAGAACCTTAAGAACACAACAACAACACCAAGAATAACAACAATTTCAGTTTCCAACTCCACTACAACAAAACCATCAAATCAGCCAAGGTTTAGGTAACAACAATATCCAACTCGGCCATACCTTGTTCACATCAACAACTTCAACAAGTTCAAGTTCAATCTTAGATTTGGACACTTTTTAGTGTTGATCCAAGAAGGTACCGAGGGTATGGAGAAAGGGGAAACCGATAACAAGAAAGAGATGTAGGCCTCAATACCATCAAATTGAGTTTACCTATATTTAAGGGTGAAAGTGACCCCGAGGCCTACTTAGCATGGGAATCAGCTTGTCACAAAGTTTTCCAAGTTAATGATATCTCAGAAGAAAACAAAAAATTTTATGCCATAGCTCATTTTAAGGGTTATGCCAATACTTGGTGGGAGTACGTCAAGCATTTTGGTGATGAATTAGTTGATGGGCAACCACTACCTTGGTTTCGGTTAAGGTACTTGATGAGGAAATGCTATCTTCCTGAGAGCTATCGCCATGAATTGCTTGCTATATTGTACAACTTACATCAAGGAAATAAAAGTGTGATGGCATATTATGACGAGTTTCAACAACTCATGTTGAAACTTGATCATCGTGGGGAAAAATCAGTCATGACATTATTCAATTCAAGTGTGGGTTGAACAAAGAGATCTCCACTTATTTAACACATCACAATTTTTATACCATTGAAGGTATTTTCCAAGCGGCTCTTGAGATTGAAAAGGAACTTAAAGAGAGGTCGTCGTTCAAGGCAAGGGGACAATCTACCTTGGGTTGTCCTAGAAGCAAGGATATGGTTCAATCCTCTTTGGGTTGGCCCAAAAACAAGGACCAACCCACCATTACAAGGCTGCCCCAGCCCAAAATAGTCCACAACATTCCTCCAAAACAAGAAGTTCACAAGTATCCTAACCCAAAAGGATTCCAATATTTCAAGTGCCAAGGTTGGAGACATAAATCCAATGAATGTCCAAATCAACGCAACGTGATCGTACGAGAAGGGAGATTGTATAACCTTGGTGAGGAGGTGGGTCTTGAAAAAGAAGAGGATAAGGACAAGACTCAAGATGGAGAGAAAACTGAAAATAGGACACTTGATGATGATGATGATGATGATTGTGAGGTTATTTACCCACAAGAAGGGGAGTGTGAGGTTCCCAACTGTATAGTTAGATGCACTATGATTATTAAGGCAATTGAAGACCCTAGCCAAAGGGAAAATCTGTTCCATACTAAATGCCTTGTAAAGAGGAATGTGTGCACTTTGGTGATTGATAGTGGTAGTTGTGCAAATGTCGTTAGTGTTGCTATGGTGAACTTTCTGAAATTACCAACTACACTTTATACTAGCCCTTACAAGTTGCAATGGTTGAACGAATGTGGTGAATTGAAGGTCATGAGGCAATGTGTGATATGGTTTAAGGTAGGAAACTACCAAGACGAAGTGCTTTGTGATGTGATACTAATGCAAGCATGTCATTTGTTGTTAGGTAGACCTTGGCAATATGATAGGTCTACCAAACATGATGGGAGGTATAACTAATACTCACTTGAGAAGGATGGTGGAAAGGTTACTCTTTATTCTCTCTTTCCATCACAAGTGAATGAATTATATCAAAA
Source organism: Capsicum annuum (assembly GCF_002878395.1). Classification (NCBI taxonomy): domain Eukaryota; kingdom Viridiplantae; phylum Streptophyta; class Magnoliopsida; order Solanales; family Solanaceae; genus Capsicum; species Capsicum annuum. The sequence goes on from NW_025893095.1 coordinate 493,645, forward strand.
GATGAGGGAGTTGAAGGAGAAGGGAAAGAAACCCAAAAATGGTAAAATAGAAGGGGAAACCGTGAGTAGAGCATTAGGGTTTTCTGGGACTGCCTCAGCGTCAAATGGGCAAGAAAACATGGTGATGTTGGCTAGAAATAAGGAACTCTTCTTGGATTATGATGTGGACATACCTATGCTCCTTTTAACTCATTGTTTTAACACTAACCCCTCTAATTTCCATTTCTCCTTTGATTTCTTGTGTATTTTAGGATTATGAAGATGTATTTCCTAAAGAACTTCCATAAAGATTGCCCCCGCTTTGGGGAATTGAGCATCAAATTAACTTTGTTCCGGGCTCACAATTGCCAAATAAGTTGGCTTATAGAAGCAACCCTACGGACACCAAATAATTACAACGTCAAGTTGAGAAACTCCTCAACAAAGGGTATATCAAAGAGAGTGTGAGTTCATGTGTGATTCCGATATTACTAGTTCCTAAGAAAGATGGAACATGGCGTATGTGTGTGGAATGTCGAGCCATCAATAAGTTTACAATAAAATATCGTCACCCTATCCCTAGGTTAGATGATATGCTTGATGAATTGAATGGTTCATGTTTATTTTCCAAGATTGATTTAAGGAGTGGCTATCACAAAATAAGAATACAACCCGGTGATGAATGGAAAACCGCGTTCAAGACCAAATTTGGTCTCTATGAATGGATGGTTATGCCATTTGGCCTAACAAATGCTCCAAGTACATTGAAGAGGCTAATGAATCATGTGATGAAGCCATTTATTAGAAATTTTGTTATTGTATACTTTGATGATGTCTTGATCTATAGTAAGTCAATAAATGAGCATGTAAAGCATTTACAATCTGTGTTTGATGTCCTTAGAAAGGAAAGGTTGTATGCAAATCTAGAAAAGTGCTCCTTTGGTGTTAATGAAGTTGTTTTCTTTGGTTTTGTTGTTAGTTCAAGAGGGGTTAAAGTGAATGAGTCCAAGATAGACGCTATCAAAAATTGGCCAACCCTGCAAACCATTAGCGAAGTAAGAAGCTTCCACGGGTTGGCTAGTTTTTATAAAAGGTTTGTCAAAGGATTTAGCACCATAGCTTCACCCTTGACCACGGTCATTAGGAAAGACCAACCCTTAAAGTGGGGTGAAGAGCAAGATAAGGCTTTTGAAATCTTGAAAGCTATGCTCATTTCTATGCCTTTAATACAAATTCCCAATTTTGATAAGACGTTTGAAGTTGAGTGCGATGCTAGTAAAGTAGGCATAGGGGCTATTTTGATGTAATATTTAAAACCCATTGCTTATTTTAGTGAAAAGCTCAAAGGAGAAATTCTAAACTACTCCACGTATGATCTAGAGTTGTATGCCTTGATTCGAGCCTTGGCCACTTGGAAGCACTATTTGTGGCCCAAGGATTTCATGATTCGAATGGACCATGAATCCTTGAAGCATCTTGGAGCACAAGACAAGCTTAACAAATGGCATGCCAAATGGATTGAATTTCTTAAAACCTTCCCTTATGTTATTCAATACAAAAAGGGTAAGGACAATGTAGTATCCGATGCTCTGTCAAGAAAACATGTTCTTGTGTCAATGTTATCATCAAAATTGATGGGTTTTGAGAGTTTTAAAGAATAGTATCCTGAGGACCCTCACTTTTCTCCTACCTATCAAGAATATGAAGAAATGGGTAGGGATAAATGGGATTCGGCTAGAGGTCTAATCCCTATGCCAAGTTTAATGGATACTTATTTAAAGGTAGATGATTGTGTGTACCCTCCAGTTCTTGGAGAGAGTTGTTTGTGAGGGAACCACACAATGGCAGTCTAATGGGTCACTTTGGGATCGAAAAGACCCTTGGAATATTGGAGGAGCAATTCTATTGGCCAAAAATGCACAAGGATGTGGCCAAGATTTATGGCCAATATGTAGATTGCAAAGGAGCCAAATCACGGCTCCTACCTCACGGGTTGTACACCCCGCTACCCACTCCTTTACACCCTTGGCTTGACATATCCATGGATTTTATGTTAGGGTTACAAAGGACTAGACGCGGTCGGGATAGTATCTTTGTTATGGTTGATCGGTTTTCTAAGATAGCACACTTCATTCCATGTTTTAAATGTGATGATGCACCTAGTGTGGCCACTTTGTTTGATGATAATGTTGTCAAGTTGCATGGTGTTCCGAGGACCATTGTGAGTGATAGGGACTCTAAGTTCCTAAGTAACTTTTGGAAATACATATGGGGTAGTCTTGGAACCAAGTTGTTATTCTCCACATCTTGCCACCCATAAACCGATGGCCAAACAGAAGTAGTAAATAGGACTTTGGGTGCTATGCTACGTTACATGGTTAAAGGAAAATTAACTTCTTGGGAGGAACACCTTCCATTGATTGAATTTGGATATAACCATGTCATACACTCAAGTACGAGAATGACTCCCTTTGAGTGTATATATGGCCCCAACCCCTTACCCCTTTGGATTTAACTCCTTTTCCTAGTGATGTTATGATTAGCTTAAATGGAAGCAAGCAGGCATATTCGATGAAGAAGTTACATGAGAAGGTGCTCCTTCGACTTGAGAATAAAAATCAAGACATTGCAATAAGAGTCAACAAGGGAAGAAAGAAACTCATTTTTGAACTGGGAGATTAGGTGTGGGTTCACCTTAGGAAGGATAGGTTTCCATCTCAAAGAAAATTCAAATTGATCCCAAGAGGCGATGGACCATTCCATGTACTTGAACGGATGAATGATAATGCCTACAAGATTGACCTTCCCCCGGAATACCAAGTGCACAACACTTTCAATGTGTGTGATCTTTCTCTAGTGGATGCGGCTGAGGATGGCCAAATACCTAATTTGAGGTCAAATTCCTCTCAAGATAGAGAGGGTGATACGGGTGTATAAAGCTATGCAATACGTTCTCGACCATTCACACGAAGCCAAGCTTAGGAGTTACAAAAACTACAAGCCATGTTCATGCAAATAGCCGTGTGTGAATTGGTACTTGATCCACCAAAGATCTTAAATGTTTTAAAGTGTGAAGAGGAGCCTTGAAGTGTGATAGATTACACTCCAAGGGTGCCCCATAACTGAAGGATAGGAGGATTATTTGTCCTTCATTTTGTGTGTAATATAAATCGATGCTAGTAGGGTTATTTTCAGCACTTAGTTCATACTTCATATTTTACAGCAACAAGTCTTTTAACATTTAACATATCTCTCTCTCTTGTTCTTGAGAGTAGAACTTGAAATCTGTCCAACAAAATATAGTTACACTTGTGTTGTTTCTTGGCTAGAAACTTGAGATCTTGAGGTTCATGATTTCCTCTTGGTCTAAGTAAGAACTTGGTGCTGAAATCTTTTGGTCTTATGGTCCTTACTTCAAGTTAGGGTTCATAGATTCTAGGATATCTTTATGTCCAGTTACAATCTTTCATTTTTGTACTCTTGAAACTATTGAAGTAACTTAGTGAAGCCGTGTGGGGATGATTTCGGTTCACTATAGTTCCTGCCATTTGTTGTACTTGTTGTTAACATTGTACTCTTTGTAATCTTTCATCTTGTTGTCATTGTAATTTTGAAGTCTAGTGAAGCCAGGTGTGGACTATTTCGATTCACTAGCACCTTATTGCTCATCTTGTAGTTCTTGTGTTAGCTTATTCATCTTGTTGTTGTTGCTGGATTCTTCTATTGTAGACTTGATAGTGCTTCATGACATCCCTCACGGGGGACCTGCATTTTATGCTGCAGGCACAGGCACTTCAGCTCATACAACTCACTAGTACGAGCGCAGGCTTTTCAAGGACTATTGGTGAGCTCCAACTTGATTTGGGTTTTTTTGAGTCTGTTCCATATATTTTGGTATTATACAGTAAGTCAAGAGTAGGGCGGGGATTTTTCCTGACCTTAACTAAGTCTATGTATCTTTTAGAGGCTTTATAAACTAATGTAAAATTATGGTACTGTTTTGTATTTAGATGTGGTGGCCCCAACGACCAAGTATTCTATATATAAGTTTGTGTTGGCATATGTAATTATTCTCATTGATAGATAATATCATGTTTGTCTGAACCTTTAGTTGTTATAGTTACATGCATGGGAAGTACAAGTTTTTGAATTGGTTCTCTCGGGCCTTTATGGCTACGAGTGCCTGTCCGCCCCAATAGGATTTGGGGCGTGACATAATATCAGCATATTACTTGTGTCAACTTTGGACTATTTCTGGCTGCCATTGGATCACTTTAACCTTTTCCATGATTAATAAACAAGATCTGGTCCAATTGGTGATCTACATATTCTTCCGCACCAATCTAAATATGGTGCCATTTTGATACTTGATAGATAGCCATTGTTGTAGGTAAACTTGATGAGAGGTAAATGATCATCCTAACTACCTTTAAAAGTCTAATATACAATCTTGTAGTATATCTTCAAGTGTTTGAATGGTATATTCTGCTTGTCCATCTGTTTGAGGGTGAAAAGCTATACTTAGATTCACTTGTGTTCCTAAATTTCTCTGGAAAGACTTCCAAAAATTTGCAGTAAATTGAGCTCCTCGATCTGATAATAGAGATTGGAACTCCGTGCAGCCAAACTATCTCTTTAATATATAATTTGGCATATTCTTCAATTGTGTAAGTGGTTCTAACCGGTAGAAAGTGTGCTGATTTGGTAAGCCTATCAACTATCACCCATATGGAATCAAACCTTTGAGATGTATGAGGCAAACCAATGACAAAATCCATGTTGATCATGTCCCACTTCCAGATTGGAAGATCTATACATTGCATATAACCCCTGAGCTTTTAGTGCTCTACTTTAACTCTTTGACAATTTGGACATTCGGCTACCAATTCTGCAATGTTCTTCTTCATGTCACCCCTTCAATATATTTCTTTCAAATTATGATACATTTTAGTTGATCCCGAATGGATGGAATACCTTGAATGATGTGCCTCTATCATAATCCTCTTTCTTAGCTCATCTACATTCAGCACACACAATCTGTTTTGGCACCGAAGTACTCCCTCTTGCGTAAGCTCAAATGCTATCATCATACCATATTACACATTTTTCTTAAGCTTTAATAGAATGGGATTTGCATATTATTTCTCTTTCACTTCAGCTACTAGTGAAGAATCTGCAGCATTATGCAAAATAGGCCCCTCATCTGGAGTTTTAAGAAGGAGAACCCCCAAATTGGCTAGTTGGTGTAGATCCTTAGTAATCCCTTGTCTTTCTATAGACTGTCCATAAGTGACCACCATAGACCTACGACTTAATGCATCAACTACCATATTTGCTTTTCTCGAATGATACGAAATATCAATATCATAGTATTTTAATAACTCAAGCCATCTTCGCTACCTCAAATTTAGGTCTTTCTGATTAAAGATATATTACAAACTCTTGTGGTCCATATATATGTCAACATGAATCCCATACAAGTAGTGACGCCATATCTTTAAGGCAAATATAACTGCTTCTAGCTCCAGATAATGCGTTGGATACTTTTTCTCATGTGGCCGCAATTGTCTTGAGGCATATTTATGACTTTACCATGCTGCATCAATACACACCCTAAGCTAATTCTTGAAGCATCACAATACACTGCATACCCTTCTGTGCCTTTAGGAAGTACCAATACGGGTGTAGAAATCAACTTATTCTTCAGATCTTAGAAACTTCTTTCACATACATCATTCAATTGGAACTTGGAAGCTTTGTGTGTTTGCTTTGTTAAAGGTCCAGAAATTAAAGAAAATTATTCAACAAACCTTCTATAATGACCTACCAACCCAAGGAAACTACGAACCTCTGTGGACGTTATAGGTCTTGGCTAGTTCTTCATGGCTTCTATCTTTTGAGTATCAACCTTTATTCCTTTATTAGATACAATATGACCTAAGAATGCCACAGATTTAAACCAAAACTCACATTTAGAGAACTTTACATATAGCTTACGATCACGAAGAATCTATAACCCCTGTCATAAGTGATTGGCATGGTCCTCATTTGATCTCAAATAAATTAGAATATCATCCATAAAAACTATCACAAACACATCCAAGAATGGCTTGAACACCCTATTTATCAAATCCATAAAAGCTGTAGGTGTATGAGTTATCCCAAAGGACATGACTAGAAACTCTTAATGACCATATCGTGTTCAAAAATCTGTCTTGGGTATGTCCTTATCTTTGACCCTTATTTGGTGGTTACTAGACCTCATATCAATCTTTGAAAACCACTTGGCACCTTGTAACTGATCAAATAAGTCATCAATTCTCGGAAGGGGATATCTGTTCTTAATAGTCACCTTGTTCAGTTACCGATAGTCAATGCACATTCTCAATGAACCATCCTTCTTATGCATAAATAACACTGGTGCTCCCCAAGGGGACACACTAGGCTTTATGAATCCTTTTTCTAGCAATTCTTTCAATTTCTCTTTCAACTCCCGTAACTCTGTTGGGGCCATTCTATACGGAGGAATTAAAATTGGTTGAGGACCTGAAATTACATCAATACCAAACTCTACTTCTCATTCTGGAGGCAAACCTAGTGTAACACCCTATATTCTGCATGTACTAGTTCTACTTAGGTGGGACTTGATATGGACTTATGGGGTAGGTAATCGACTCAGATATCCTATGTGATTGGTGACGGTTAGATAGGTTTGGAGGAGTTTCCACATGTACTGAAATGTGGTATGATTAAGTTACCTTCGATGAGAGCATATAAACTTGGGCCCTTAAGTAGGTATTTGAATCTAAAGGATGAAGTGGCCAAGTTTTAGGTTTAACTATAAGTATTTTGATCTTAAAATGGAACAAAATATTGAGGTGCTTGCTTGACTTATTTTAAGCTAGGAGGTGAATCATCTACTTTGACCTTTTGACCAACTTAATAACTAAGTAGGTGCATCACCTATTAAAGATCCCTTGACCATCTTATTATGCCAAATATACTACCACCTACTTAAGTTAATTCTGGCCCAAATTAAATAAGAGAAAAGGAGGAGAATGGGCAGCCAAGGCCCAATAGTTTTTAATCTACAAAGGCCCAATATAATGGGAAAGTAGGCGCATCACCTACTTGATAAGTTATGGCCCAAAAATGACCAAGAAAGTCGGTCAAGAGCATCTCTTTTTAAAGGGATTAAAACCAGCCCTTATAGCTCATTTTAACTAGCCAACAAAAAACAGCTTTCAAGATTTTCTCTATTGTTCTCTCTTAGCTATGCAGTAGCCCTAAAATTCCACTAGGTTTCTTTGGAAACCTTCCTTCCAAGTTAAAAGTAAGTGAACAAATCATGATCACATCTTAATAATACTATAAGGATTATGTTCTCCATGATTAAACTATAAGATATCCCTTTTTAAGTTTGGCAGTCCCTTTATCCTTGATTATTAAGAGATTTTTCTCTTTAATTTTAGTTTGTGAGTAAAGGGATTAAGCTATTGAAGAGATATACATTAAGGGAATAAACTACCACCGAAATTAAGGTATGGCTTCTGTCCTTTTTTTCCCTTTTCCTATATACGTGTGTTGGTTGAGGATTGTGTATATGTTGTTGTTAAGAACTCAAGGGATGGGAAGTTCAATTTTTGGTTGCCATATTAAGGGGTATTTGGGGCTATTTTGGATCTGTTTTAGGTATGTATGTTGGGGGCTTCTTAGTTGAGGTTGGGGGAATGGTGTGAATAATTTCCATTGAAAGGTAGAAGAAGAGTATAATGGTACACCACCAAATTGAATGTCATATAAGTTTACTGCCCAAATCACTTAATATATTGTTTTTAGAGTATAATACAGATGAAACTATTAAGGGGATCTTATAAGAAGTTACATCACGTGTGGATGTAATTGGAGAAGAACGAGGCTGAGAGAACACCCTTGGATTAGTTGATTGTGGATTACTTCCCAGTTACTATTTTAGCAAGTTTAAATGGCGTGAATATGCTAATTAGCTTCTAATACTAGTCTTATGCTATTGTAGATTAGTAATCTAAAATGGAAGATATTAAGTGAAAGTGTGATCAGTTGTGCAGCAAGGTATGTATAGTTGATCAATCCTATACTCTTTGGCATGAATCTAACTCCCTTGTTACAAAGGAAGCTTCCTAAGCATTCTTCCTTTCAAGTTATACATAACTACAGCGTACAACCACCAAGTTGGTTAACAACCTTATTCTAACTTGTCAGGTTGTTAAAGTACCTAAAGATGTGTTTGTTACTAGATCTGTCCATTTCCTTTCTAAATACTAGTATGATATGGATTCTTTTAGAAATAAGCCTTACGGGTTGTTCTCTTAGTTAACATAACCCATGATGTTAGCTAAGCCCCTATGTGTTATATTTCCATTATTGTTGTATTCGACCTCATTGCTACTGCATCTAGTGCATATTTGCATACCTTTTGCTACTGGTCCAAAGTTCCAAATCTAACACATGACCACCAAAACAACAACTTTAAAGATGAAAAAAATGATCTGAAGTAAGTTTATATATTTTGGGTGGTATCCTAGGGGTGGAAGAAACACCTAGCATAGGTCGATCCCAATATTATGGGTGGTATCCCAGGGGCAAAAGTAAAGCCTAGCATGGGTCGATCCCTATTTTTATACTTATGAGGAACGTATCCCAGGGGTTAAAATTCCAAGCATGGGTCATCCTCTTTTACCACTGATTAGCTGGTCATTTGTATTATGCCTTATAATCTTATAAAGTAACGAATAATAAAGCAAAGTAAATAATGTAATGTACACGATCCCATAAGCATAAGCAAAGTTGGTATTCTATCCTTATCTTTATATAGTTATATATTGATAACTGATTTTGTTGGGATCTTGTCTTATTTAGAGTCACTTCATGTCGTACATACTCAGTACACTCTTTGTATTGACACCCTTTGTGGGGGACAATGTTTCATGGCACAGGTATAGGTATCCAGCTAGTAGTAGACCACCCCAGTAGGAGCACAGGACATCCAGTTGCTATTGGTGAGCTCCAAGTTTATTCGGAGCTTTTAAAGTCTATTATATATTTTTGTATTATGTAGTAGTTATGAGCAAGGCAGGGGTTTGTCCCAACCTTAACTAAGTGTCCATGTGTCTTTTAGAGGCTTTGCAGACAATGTGAAGTTAAGTGTGGTAGTATTGTGTTCTTTTAACGTTGTGACCCCAACAGCCAAGTCTTGTATATGTAGGTTTGGACTTAATTACGTGGTTTTTTTATCAATGCATCATATCCATACTAGTATAAGCTTTTAATACCATAATTACATGCATGAAAAGTACATGGTTAAGATTTGGTTCTCCCAAAATGGGTGCCTGTCTGCCCCAACGGAATTTGAGGCGTGACACCTGGAAGATCTTCAGGAAATACATCAGGAAATTCATTTACCACTAGAATAGTTTGAAGAGTTGGTGTCTCTATTTTTAGCACTTAGAGTCTGAAAATTGGTCCAACAACATTTGAAGTTAGGGTTTCACTTGTTTTGGATAATTTGGCAAGAATGGTGTACTTGAGGAAGAGTGTTTTCTTTGGGTCACCTAAGAGGAAGGTTTGAACTCTTATTTGTGAGGTTTTTTGAAGATTTTGAAACATCTTCTAGTGCTAATCATTGAATAGGAGTAAGGGTCTTTCTATCTATACTTTAATTTCAAGTATTCTTCTTCTTCATCTCCATTCCATGTGTTGTTTTCTCTTTGTGTGCTTGCTGATTTTTGCATATCTAGTGTCAATTTTGTGTTTTAGCCTTTCTTTAGGCTATCATTTATTATCAAAGCCTTGGTTAGGGTTATTCCAACATCCCTAAACCTTGGTTTTAGAGTTCTTATTTAGAAAATCTCAACAAAAAAGAGTAAAAAATCAGAAAATACAAAAAAAAAATGGCATCTAGTATTGCCTTGTGTTAGATCCAAATTTAGAGTCTTAGATCTATAAGATTTTACTTTGTTTTGAAGGTTTCTTGTGTTAGATTCTTGTTCTCTAACACCTAGGGAGTCTAGATCTACATTTGGAACAAGATTTGGTCAATTTTGAGCTAGATCCACCATGGTTATGGCGTTTTGAAGCTTTAAGAAGCTAGATCCGTGTGGTTTTTGTGTTGTGGATATTGTTTGGTTTTGATTTATTATTATTTGAGCTCAGCTTGGCCTAAGGAACCTAGATCTACAAAAAAAATCAGATTTGGAGTTTATTTGATTAGGGGTCAAACTTTGGTCAACTCTTAAATATTCATCTTGTTCTTCCATGTTCATCAAGTCTTATTAAGAAAGAATATTCAAAGAGTGTGTTTGATCCAAAAAAGGAGAAGAAAGAGAGTGTAATTGGTGTTTGTGAAAGAATATTCCTTGGCATATTCATTGTCATCCAAAGAAAGAAGAGACAAAGGAATAATCAAAGTACAAAATCAAGTACATTCCAAGTACAAAGGGGGGGAACATTTGTTTTTGATTCATTTGAAGCTCCAAAAAGGATTTCAAACCTTCATTTTACCTCCCAAATGAAATTCTTCTTCACCAAAGGGGTTTTAGGCCGAGACTTGAGAATTAGGGTTGAAAAATTTGAAAAACTCAACATCCAATCACAAGCTGCCACATTATCACTAGATAATCAGCCAAATTGAGTTCTAATTAGATTCCTAGTTTCTAATTGTTGTTTCTAGTTTCAATTTTGTTGTTCTTTCACTAATTATCAAACCAGTAAGTACGTAATAGTTTAGTAATTAGATTAGAGTCCAATTATTTGGTGTCTTCAATTTTCGTGTGCTTTTCTCATTTTTAATTCGTAGTAATTTTTGGTTCAAGTCCGTGCATCATTTTATTTGAGTCATATCAAACAAAAATCGATTTCAGACCAAAGAATATTCACCACTCATTCACTTGCCAAGTATTGCCAAGTTTTCAACTCTTGTGAGACCAAGTGTGAGGTAAGAACCGAGTGAGAGTGTGGTGAGGCCTTTTTGAACTAACTTGTTTGCTCATTTTGTAGGTTATTTTGCTTGCTGTTTTTTGCACTTTTAAGGTACATTTGACATGGAAACCAAAGGAACTACTTCCTAACTCTTGCGAAATGATGCTATTGAAGCCTTGATGGCTCGGCTTGATGCCTTAGGTCGAGACTTTGCTCAAAGAATAGAAGATAGACGAGATGCCTTGAGAAGAGACATGAAGAGTGATATAGATGCTATGCGGACTGAAATTTCCACTTTTAGTGGAAGACTTGATCGTGTTGAAAGTAGTAGGAACTCACGATCTTCCACTTCTATTCCCTACTATACATCCTCTAGTGTCCAAGCCAATAACTCTTCTATGACTATAATACCCAAAACCCTCCACCAAATGCTTAACCCTCCAAGAGTTTCCCAAAACCAGCAACTAAACCAACCCCAAACTTCTCTTAATTGAACCCTACAAAGTTTATTACATCTCCAAATGAACCAAGTCCAATAAGAGGGACTTGGAACCCAAACTCCACCCATAAATCCAAGCCAAATACTCCTACAAAATCCTGCACTTCATAAACCTACACTTCACATAATCTAATGCCTATTCTACACAAGTTAGAATCCGAAGAGAATGAGGTTAAGCCTCAAGATGGAGAGAAGCTTGTTGTTGAGATACAAGAAGAGAGTGAAGAAAGGAAGGAAAAGGATCGGATCTAACACAAGACAACACTAGACACCATTTTTTTGTATTTTT
>NW_025893096.1:0-4004 GCF_002878395.1 Capsicum annuum
GGCCGGAAGATAAGTTGAGATCTGCAATACTATGTCATCAGATAAATATTGATGAGTCTCCATAACTCTGAGGCGAATAATAGAAAGCAAGGAAATTAAATCAACCTAAATAGTATTCTTATAACCCATAAATCACCTATCCTTTATAATTTAGGATAAGGAAATAAAATTCCTTTCAATACGCTCCAAAACCCAAAAGTATTAGGACTGTTCCCCACCCCCCACCCCTGTTAGGCTTCTCTATCGTGAGATCGCCATGGATAAAGTTGCACAAACCCTAGAAGCTCAAAAGTTGAAAAGGAAACAGAAAACGTATTAAGTATTAGAGAGAGAAAAATTTCTTTTATTATTCTAGAAGGGTCCATGTACATCTGTAATATAAATAATCAGTCAAAGGTAAGAAAATGTGTAAAATGTATTGGGCTATTGTGTTGGGACCGGATCTTCTGGTATGGCGGGCTTAGCACTTGGGCCAATGTCAACACCCCCACCCCCTACCCCCACGCACCCACACGACACACACAGAATTAGCTTCCAAAACTTACCAAAAGACTATGTACTCCAGCTTTAGGAACCACCATTTACTATTTTTCCTTCTGCTCTTTGTCACTCAAATTGATGAACAATTTCATTGATCAATATAAAGCTTTGTTTGTTACACTCCTCTTTAAAGTTGAAGTCGACAACACAATATTTGGAAGAGCACCAACAAACAAAAACCCTCATTACGTATATCAAGTTTAGGTATCTATAATCTGTATTCTATATCTATAATCTATAATTTATAATTTATAATTTATAATCTCTGTACGGACAGACCCACTATAGTTCAAGTGAATTCATATGAACCCACTTATCGAAAAATTACACCGTATATATGTATATAATCAGTTTTTATAAGTATAAAAAAATAATAATAACAGTATATATTTAATTTTGAACCCATTATGGACAAGTGAAATGGCTAGTCCGGTGAAGGTGGGTTCAAATCTTGATACCCGCATTCCGAGTTCGAACCTCTGTAGCTATAATTTATAATATATTAAAAGAGTAGAGGCTTAGAATTGTTTAAAACTTTACCCTTTATTTGATTATATTTATAATATTGATTCAGAAATTTTTAAAAATAAAGAATCCTAAGATATCTGTTAAGGAAAAAAAAATATGAAAATAAATTATGATAAAGAATTCTACAAGATACGGAAAAATAAAAATAGTTGGGGGTTCCATCAAATTTAGAATAGTAATATTTAATACTCCTTTTTCTTTCTTAAATCCATTCTAATAAAAGGAAGCAAGTATCAAATCGTTCAATAAATAAAACTAGAAATTACCTATTCTAATAAAATTAGAATTGTAGTACTACTTATTTATGACCCGCTCTTGTAAAATTAGAATAGTAATTAACAACTTTATTTTGTAAACATAAATCAACTGTAATTATCAACTGTAAATACACCAACTGTAATAAACTTGATTACGGGCACCATTCGATGATCTAGTTTATAGAAATGAACAAAGTATATATGTAGTGTATCTCATATATATATATATATATATATATATACTTCAGTTATATTGGATAAACTAGTTGTCTAAATGGTATATATCCATAACTTTCTTTAACTTAAATTCTTATACGAATTATATTATCACATGATATAACTCACGGACTATCCAATTTAGTACTCAATGCAGTTACTTGTGACTTTTTATAGGAAAAATAAAAGCCTCCAATCTTTCAGACTATAACCTGTTTACGCATTTTATTTAAGTTATATACACGGTGTGATAATTCTTTCATATTATCATTGAAATTTAATAAATTACTTACGATTTATTCTAAGTTATTAATCAATGTTATTACATTAAATCGTATGTAATTACCTTTTAAATAACTTGATTATATATATTCGAAATACGCACTGGATTTAAGTTATATACATGGTGTATGATAATTCTTTCATATTATCATTGAACTTTAATAAGTTACTTACAATTTATTCTAAGTTACTAATCAATGTTATCACATAAACTTATATGTAATTACCTTCTAAATAACTTGATTATGATATATTGTTGGGAAGTAAACTAATTCCACATTGGAGAAATAGAGGAAGAATGTCCAATATTTAAGTGTGTCACCCAACTCCACTAGTATGAAGCCTTTTGGGAGATGTCCAAAAACAAATCCGTGAGGGTTTGGCCCAAAACGGACAATATCATACTTGTAACATCCCGCATTTCGGACTAGAACAAAAACCGTCATTCCTACGCGTAGATGTTCCAAAAGCAACAGATCCTATGCATATTTTGCGCGTTAATCAATTATGTAGTGTGAAAATTTATTTGAGCATGAATTTAGATCATAGAGGTCCCCTAACTCAAGGACAAGTTGAAAGTTTTCCTATTGCTCGAGTTTTTGTGAGCGTCCAAACTTGGGTCAACTTCAATCGCCCATAACTCCTTGTATATAATGAATTATAGAACCTACTATATATCAAATAAAAGCTCTTCAAATTAGATTTCCAACGATACCAATTTCGCCAAATTCTGATAACCGAGTTAAAATTTATACCAGGCGAGAAAGTGAGGGGTCGCGATAGTCCCGCGACGCGAGGTCTGCTTGACCAAATAGGGGTCGCGTTGCGAGGGCTACTTAACCTGACTTGGGGTCACGACACGATGGCAATCCCCACGCTATTTCAGCTCCTTAAGGGTCAAGGAACACTTTGGTCCTTTCCCCTCAACACCAAACGTCCAAAGGACGATTTATAGCATCCAGAAGGACATTATTTGCCCATCTTCTCCAAATTTATCTCAAGAAACCCTCCCCCATTTCCAAGAAAAATCAAGAATCCAATCCCTTAAGTCCGAGGATTCCAAGAATTAAATCAAGATCCGAATTCCTCGTCGCGAGGGCTATAAGAGACACCCAATATTTTCGTGAATAGCATTCCAAGGTTAAAAAGTTCATTCTAAGGCACCAATTTTGAGGTATGTAGGGTTTTTCAACAAGAATACTCTTTCGTTGTTGTGGCTAAAGTTGATTTTCTTTTACAAAGATGTATGATTTTACATGCTTTCCTATGAAGTTGAAGTAGAAATTTTTAGATTTTAAAGTGATTAATATATGTTTATGATGTAAAGCATGGATCTAGAAAGGTTTATTGTTATATTGCTATATGGGTCTTTGACCCTATGTGAGATTGTCATTTTTGAGAAATTATGTGTCATAAACACCTTGATATTTGAATGATTTGAAATGATGTAGAAAGATTTGACCTTTTGGTCGTGAAAGAGTTGATTTTGAAACCTAAGTGAGAAAAGTAATCCATATTTGATTGAATTATGATGAAAGGGTCGCGTATTGGCTCCCAAAGTGAATTATTGAATTTGTTTATAATGTGAGCCTGAGGCTGATTTAAAAGTTTTGAGCTAAGTCCGGGAGTAGTATTTAGCACCGAGCGGGAAGTGTGGTACTTTCCTAGAACTACGTGCCCCCGTAGGATGTGAGCCTGAGGCTGATATAGTGATCACTAGTGAATGATTGATTAAAGTCCTACTCCGATGGCAAGGATAGGACAGCTCTCCCCTACGAGGGTTGGACATTGGTTTATGTCAGTTATGAGAAACTCCCAAAGTGTCCCTACTCTATCTAAGATAAGTGCATATGCTTTGAAAGCTGTGATCTTTGAGAAAGTTCTTTTTCCAAAAGATTGAAATGTTATGTTCTAAAGAGAGTTATTTTACGACTTGGTTACGTTATAAGTTTGATACCGAGAAGAAAGTGAATTGAGAACTTATGTAATGACTCACGTGCTTTATTTTACATATATTATTCATCCACGATTTTGATGATCTAATTCAAGCTAAGTGAGTCATTCATATCAGTATGCGTGTCTTTTATAAATAATGTGATATTTGATTATTGAAATTGCATACACCCCCATATACTCGATACATATTCCATGGTACTGACCCACATATTCGTTTGTGGACTA
>NW_025893097.1:0-1839 GCF_002878395.1 Capsicum annuum
ATTAAAATTGTAGATTTTACAAGGTCAAATTTCAAATATTTTTTGTTCAAGTTTTACCTAACTTGCTTTACATAACTTTAGAAATTTTTAATTAAAATACATGTAAAAATTGACCAAAATTTAGTCATGTATATTTGAATTGCGAGTTTTACACAAGTAAACTAAGTGGGCATTTGGCCATAAAAATTTAAAAAATTTGAAGTTGGAGTTGGAGATTATTACTTTTACACTTGTTTGACTTGCTTACTTATACATTGTTAACTTAGTCGATCTATGATGCTTACCAGTACTTGTTAATGTACTAATGATATCTGTACTCTTCTTTTAATTGAGTGCAACACATCTTCCAGCAGTTGACATACGATCTCGGCTCTAGCTAGCGCCCAGACTTGATTTAGAGGGTGAGCACCATGTTCGGGAAACCTTTAAGTCTTCTAGATGTTATATCCTTTGATTCTGGACTAGATTCCTCCATTAGTATGTTTGGATATTTCTATTTCTTTTAAATTTAGTGGTTCTTTTTAGATGTTCTTCTACGGTGACTTCAGATCCTAAAGATTGTAATAAATTGAGGTTTCCGTACTCTATTCTTTTTTATGGGAGAAGACATTGTAGACAAAGATGTTATTGAATGAGTCATTTCTTTTTTAACTCGTTAAATCAAGAGCTGATATTATTATGAAAGTGAGAGTAACACCTGGTTGAGTAAAAGTGAAAGTAGTATAGTTCTCCTGTCGTAGGTTAGGGAAAGTGTCAATTATGACCAGTTGGGTTGTGACATTAATGATTTATCCAGTCAGAAAATTGAGTAATCATCCCCCACAATTAATAAGCCATTAATTATAAAATTTTAATTCATTCACCAACCGTTTATCCGATAACCTAATACCAATAAGTCAATTTCGTATTTGATTTATCACGGTTCGATTTTGAGCGACCATACACGAGATGAATTTACTATTTGAAATTTATACATTTCACCAAAATCTCAATTCTCAAGTAAAAATTATAATAATAATAATTATATATATATGAAATATTTAATGAATGTTTATTTTTTTGTCTTAGTTTATGTGTTTTTTTTAATAATTTTGACTGTGAATTTAAATATAAAATTTATATATTTTAAAATTATAAAAAATACTATAAATTATAATAATTGACAATTTAAAATAATTAAAAGATATATAAAAAGTTCACTGTGAAAAATTTTCATTTGACTTTCGAAATAGAAAGCTAACACATAAATTGAGATCATATGCATAATCGGCTTTTCTTAGACACATAAATTGAGATCATATGCATAATTTGCTTTTTGTGTCTCAGTTTAATTTATACCCCAAGTTGCAAAAGTTTTCTAAATTTATCATCTTTGAAAACAACTTTAGACTTATGCGAATAAAGTTAAAAAAATTCGCATTTGACTCAATAATTTTATCTGAAGTGTGTTCTTGTGAAACCCAAATATCATACATCTTTGCTTGAAGTTTGGTATAGTTTGCCAAGAACAATTTTGGATATTTTTGATTAAAATTGTAGATTTTACAAGGTCAAATTTCAAATATTTTTTGTTCAAGTTTTACCTAACTTGCTTTACATAACTTTAGAAATTTTTAATTAAAATACATGTAAAAATTGACCAAAATTTAGTCATGTATATTTGAATTGCGAGTTTTACACAAGTAAACTAAGTGGGCATTTGGCCATAAAAATTTAAAAAATTTGAAGTTGGAGTTGGAGATTATTACTTTTACACTTGTTTGACTTGCTTACTTATACATTGTTAACTTAGTCGATCTATGATGCTTACCAGTACTTGTTAATGTACTAATGATATCT
>NW_025893098.1:0-3512 GCF_002878395.1 Capsicum annuum
CCTACATACACTTAATCATTTTCAACCTACTAAGTCACCAAACATAGCCACATTCAAAATAAAAAACCACCTTTAAAGTTTCAACACTTAATTATTTTCAACCAACCTCATCACCAAACATAGCCACCTCTAAAGTCCCAACGCTTAATAATTTTCAGCCTACCAAGTTAGAAAACATAACCACATCTAAAACAAAAAAATCAACTTTAAAGTCCCTACATTTAATCATTTTCAACCTACCAAGTAGCCAAACATAACCAATTTCAAAATTAAAAATTCACCTTTAAAGTTACTACACCTAATAGTTTTCAACCTACCAAGTCACCAAGCATAACCACTTTCAAAACACAAAAACATCTTGAAAGTTCCTACACTTAATCATCTTCAACCAACCAAGTCACCAAACATAACCACATTCAAAACAAAAAACCACCTTTAAAGTCCCTACATACACTTAATCATTTTCAACCTACCAAGTCACCAAACATAACCACATTCAATAAAAAAAAATCACCTTTAAAGTCCCTACACTTAATCATTTTGAACCTACCAATCACCAAACATAACCACTTTCAAAACACAAAAACAATTTTATAGTCCCTACACATCATAACCACATTGAAATAAAAAAATTACAATTAAAGTCCCTACACTTAATTATTTTAAACCTACCAAGTCACCAAACATAACCACATTCAAAACAAAAAACACCTTTAAAGTCCCTACATATACTTAATCAGTTTCAACCTACCAAGTCACTAAACATAACCACATTCAAAACAAAAATATCACCTTTAAAGTCCCTACATATACTTAATCATTTTCAACTTACCAAGTCACCAAACATAACCACATTCATAACATAAAAACCCCTTTAAAGTCTCTACACTTAATCATTTTCAACCTACCAAGTCACCAAACACAACCTATTCTAAAAATAAAAATAACCTTTAAAGACCCTACGCTTAATCATTTTCAACCTAACAAGTCACCAAACAAAAACATATTCAAAACAAAAAATCACCTTTATAGTCCCTACATCCACTTAATCATTTTCAACCGACTAAGTCACCAAACATAGCCATGTTCAAAACAAAAAATTACCTTTAAAGTCCCCACACCCAATCATTCAACCTACCACGTCCCCGAATATAACCACATTCAACACAAAAAAATCACCTATAAAGTCCCTACACTTAATCATTTTCAACCTACCAAGTCACCAGACATAACCACTTTCAAAATACAAAAAGACTTTTCAAGTCCCTATATTTAAACATTTGGAACCTACCAAGTCGCCAAACATAACCACATTCAAAACAAAAAATCACCTTTAAAGTCACTAAACTTAATCATTTTCAACAAAACAAGTCACCAACCAAAACAACTTTCAAAGCACAAAAACTCCTTTAAAGTTTCTACACTTAATGTTTTTCAACCTAGCAAATCAACAAACATAACCACATTCGAAAAAAAAAATCACCTTTAAAGTTCCTACACTTAATAAATTTCAACCTACCAAGTCGCCAAGCATAACCACTTTCAAAACAAAAAATTCACATCTGAAGTCCCTAAACTTAATAATTTTAAACCTACCAATTCACCAAGCATAACCACTTTCAAAACACAAAAACACCTTTAAAGACCCTAGACTTCATCATTTTCAATCTAGCAAGTCACCAAACATAACCAGATTAAAAATAAAAAAACAACTTTAAAGTCCCTACACTTAATCATTTTAAACCTACCGAGTCCCCACGCGTAACCACTTTCAAAAGACAAAAAATCAACTTTAAAGTCCATACACAAAATCATTTTCAACCTACAAGGCCACCAACCATAAGAACTTTCAAAACTAAAAAACACCATTAAAGTCCCTACACTTAATCATTTTCAACCTAACAAGTCACCAAACATAACCATATTCAAAACAAAAAATCACATTTAAAGTCCCTACATACACTTTATCATTTTCAACCTACCAAGTCACCAAACATAACCACATTCAAAATAAAAAAAATCACCTTTAAAGTCCCTACATATACTTAATCATTTTCAACTTACCAAGTCACCAAGCATAACCACATTCATAACATAAAAACCCCTTTAAAGTCTCTACACTTAATCATTTTCAACCTACCAAGTCACCAAACATAATCATTTTATAAAAATAAAAATCACCTTTCAAGACCCTACACTTAATCATTTTCCACCTACTAAGTCTCCAAACATAACCACATTCAAAATAAAAAAATCACTTTTAAAGTCCCTACATACACTTAATCATTTTCAACCTACTAAGTCACCAAACATAGCCACATTCAAAATAAAAAACCACCTTTAAAGTTTCAACACTTAATTATTTTCAACCAACCTCATCACCAAACATAGCCACCTCTAAAGTCCCAACGCTTAATAATTTTCAGCCTACCAAGTTAGAAAACATAACCACATCTAAAACAAAAAAATCAACTTTAAAGTCCCTACATTTAATCATTTTCAACCTACCAAGTAGCCAAACATAACCAATTTCAAAATTAAAAATTCACCTTTAAAGTTACTACACCTAATAGTTTTCAACCTACCAAGTCACCAAGCATAACCACTTTCAAAACACAAAAACATCTTGAAAGTTCCTACACTTAATCATCTTCAACCAACCAAGTCACCAAACATAACCACATTCAAAACAAAAAACCACCTTTAAAGTCCCTACATACACTTAATCATTTTCAACCTACCAAGTCACCAAACATAACCACATTCAATAAAAAAAAATCACCTTTAAAGTCCCTACACTTAATCATTTTGAACCTACCAATCACCAAACATAACCACTTTCAAAACACAAAAACAATTTTATAGTCCCTACACATCATAACCACATTGAAATAAAAAAATTACAATTAAAGTCCCTACACTTAATTATTTTAAACCTACCAAGTCACCAAACATAACCACATTCAAAACAAAAAACACCTTTAAAGTCCCTACATATACTTAATCAGTTTCAACCTACCAAGTCACTAAACATAACCACATTCAAAACAAAAATATCACCTTTAAAGTCCCTACATATACTTAATCATTTTCAACTTACCAAGTCACCAAACATAACCACATTCATAACATAAAAACCCCTTTAAAGTCTCTACACTTAATCATTTTCAACCTACCAAGTCACCAAACACAACCTATTCTAAAAATAAAAATAACCTTTAAAGACCCTACGCTTAATCATTTTCAACCTAACAAGTCACCAAACAAAAACATATTCAAAACAAAAAATCACCTTTATAGTCCCTACATCCACTTAATCATTTTCAACCGACTAAGTCACCAAACATAGCCATGTTCAAAACAAAAAATTACCTTTAAAGTCCCCACACCCAATCATTCAACCTACCACGTCCCCGAATATAACCACATTCAACACAAAAAAATCACCTATAAAGTCCCTACACTTAATCATTTTCAACCTACCAAGTCACCAGACATAACCACTTTCAAAA
>NW_025893099.1:0-2134 GCF_002878395.1 Capsicum annuum
AAAATTAGCAAAAACTCATATTTAGAAGTCAAAATTTTGTAATTTCTACTATATTTTCTTATTCTGATTCTGGAATTTGATGTAATTTCTATTGTTTTTAGAGAGGTATAAGTTGTGGTATTCGTTATTCAAGAGGCGCAATAAATAAAACAGAAGTAGGAATCTTTGTAGGTAATAAGTTATCTATGCATCGCAAGTGGACTTGAATAGAGAGGATTAGATGCCTTTTAGGATGATTTGAACGAGTTATAATGGGAGGAATACTGCACATTGAGAAGTTATTCTTACAAGAGATTTCAATAGATATATTGGGTCTACTCCAACTAGTTATAATGATATGCATGGAGGAGTTTGTCACAACCCAAATCAGGGTCTTAGCCGTGACGGACATCCCGAACCTTGAAGGCTCGAGAGCCCTTCTAACTTGTAATCATATACACTATTCATATATAAATAGGAAATTTGGAAATAAAGTCTGCTACGAAAAGATGGTCATAATCTAAATATAGTTTAATAATGAGGAATAAAATCCAATATCAACTAAACACCATCTGAAAATCGTCTGCGAAATCTCTACTACATAATCAAATAACAACTGTTTGAAAACTGGGACAAGGCCTTCAGTAGACCAAAACTATAATAAATAATAATTGTCTAAAAGAAACTAGGCTTTCTGAAATATAGAAGGCTCAACAACTGGTACTCTTCACTCCTGTCTGATGAAATCTACTACTTATCTGGACCCCTAGACTGTGCCTCGAAACCTGGAGGGAGGGGGGTCAATACAGATGTACTGGTACATAGAGCAATCTAAAATAAAGCTTTTATATAAATAAAATAGTTGAAATATAGTCATAAATATCATGAAAGATATAAATTCAAAACACATGGGCATTTCTGATAATCATAAAACCTATCTGTCAATGCAGTTTTTCTGACCTTTGTATTACTTTTGAGTCAGGTGGCACTCCCCTACAAGTCTGATATTCCACGGGCTATATAGAATCTTCCATTGACTCGGCGGGGAAGCCCCCAACCCGAGTGTTCCGCAAGGGTTGAAGTGTCTGAGTCTGATACGCCACAGGGCACTAGGCTAGCGTATAATAATATACCCGAATTGACAAATCATGGTTTTGGGCAATGAGTTGGCTGAACTCATGCCCTCTTCGGAGAACCACCTAAGCTCTCTTTATGCCCAATTTTATCCTGTTCTGAATCATGCATTATTCGAGTTTTAACATTTGAAAAATCTGATTTCAAACATGCATTCTATTCTGTTCTGAATTACTATGACATTATCTGAATTGGTGTCGTCACACCAAGACTTGCAAGTCCTATTTCTGAGCCATAATGCATCATGCATGATTCTTTCACTAAAACTTAGTTCAGACCACTCAAACATGCAATTAGTATAAGAGATTTCATGTTCCGAAAACATAAGTCAAAACTATGCAAAAATTCTCATCCTTTCCATGAACAAGTGGTGGTCATGTAATCTTTACAAACTATGCAACTCTTTTCATTATATGAATATTTTCAACATTTATCAACATAAACTACCCTCTCTTTTGAAATCAAAATCATAATCCAAATATAACAATACTTAAGGCATTTCATATAATGTTTTTCAAGATGCATTTCAAAACAACTCATAGCATATGATAAGTAAAGAAAAATCATAACAAGAGAGGGATTTTTCATGAGTCATGCTCTCAATTCAATCATCAACCTTAAAACACATGCTTACATATAACATATATAACTTCAAATCACTTTGGGGGAAGGCCTAAAGGCCAAAATAATATCATCAATGCTTCTAAAAGATGAATTTATTTATAAATCCGAAACCTTTTTCTTAAAAACATGAATTCTATGCCCATGAGATTTTAGAAAAAATCCCACGTACCTTAAATTAGAAGCTTTTGAATGAACTCTAGCTTTTGGGATACTATACGTATGATTGATGGGTGCATCTTGTAGCCTTCGTAATGGGCATCCCGAATCTTGAATTATTTTTGAATTTCTACGGTTGAAATTTGAGGAATTTTGATTTTTGTTTTGGGACTAAAGGGTGTTGTTCTTGAGAATTTTGAAGATAATGACCATATTTTGGTCAATTGGGATTAAAATCCCA
>NW_025893100.1:0-2892 GCF_002878395.1 Capsicum annuum
ACTCCGATAATCATTGAAGAAAAAATATAATGATAGCTCGTTGAAGCTTGAAAACTTTAACACCAAATTGTTGATTAATTAGTATCAAAGATAGTAAAAGGAGTAAAGAATTTAATTTTTTCTTTTTAAGAATAAGTAGAGAAGATTGTGGTGAAGTGAAGGGTTAGAGAAGGAGAAGTGTAAAAGTTAGATAGGTTTTAAAGCTGGGCATTTTTTATTGTATAAATAACATAAATACCAATCCTTTTGGTAGTAATTACACTCTCTCCCACTTTTTTATTTACTTTACTCTCTCTCCCTATTAATATACAAAACATAGCCGACATGTACATAGCATTCTGTGTATATGTTGAAATTTTTGTAATACGTTTAGGGAGTTGGGATTTTTTGTAATATTGAAAAAATAAGTTGTGTATTTGTGTAATTTTTAGTTTTTTTATTTATAATTTAATGTCCCTTTTTTATAATTTAAAGCTGGGCCTTTTTTTATTTTATAATGTAATGTTGGGCATTTTTTATAAGTGAAAATTATCCCAAATATACTTTTTAGATTGTTAATTACAAGTTATAGCATAACTTTTCATTAATTACTAGACTTA
Source organism: Capsicum annuum (assembly GCF_002878395.1). NCBI lineage: Eukaryota > Viridiplantae > Streptophyta > Magnoliopsida > Solanales > Solanaceae > Capsicum > Capsicum annuum. The sequence continues at coordinate 600 of NW_025893100.1, forward strand.
AGAAATAATTACAAGCTATAGCAACTTTTGAGAAAAACATATTTTAATTAAATTTTTGAAAATCAATTTTGTAATATTTATTATTTGTATTATTTCCTTATATTTAGCATTTAACATTTATCACTATTAATTAAAGATTTTGGATAATTATGGCAAGTTAAGGTATCAATATTTTTTTTTAGTAATTAAATATCAAAGTTTGTCCACAATTTAAGAAGTTGTATATGGTAAATATAGTTTTTTAAACTTAAGTTCTGATTTTATACTTTTTTATTAACTTGAATAATTAACTTGATTAAACACTTTTTCATATTTTTCAGTCATTAATTATCAATAGAAGTCTTATCTCTTTACCTTTTTTAATTACCTATAGAAGTCTTATCTCTTTAATTTTCATTCATTAAATTTCATCTAAATAGTGACTCTTCCATTCATTAAATTCCATTCATTACGTTTTTTAATTACCAATAATCTTCTCGATCATTAAATAGTGACTCTTCTAAATTGGACAATTGTTTAGATCAATTTTATATTAAATTAAGAACAAATAGTAAATGTTAATATTTGAATTATTGTTGCTTTTAGTTTGTTTTCATGCTTAGGTAGTGCTTAATTATTAGTAGTTATTTCATTCTAAAAAAAGTAACTACTTTCAAAAAAATAAATTCTTTTTACAGTCAAAAGGCAGTCTTGTTAATTCAATTTTGTCAAATCATTAAGTGATGATAACATATATAGAGTTCTATTTTGGATTTTAATTGGTCATCGTTTCCCCACTTCCATATAATGCATACCATAATTAACTTCAATATCATTGCTATTGTAGTATAGATGTAAAACTGAGATCAAAATACACACCAACACAATTTTGATTTCATATGTATATCTTGAAAAAAAAAAACTTGTTCTTACACTCATCCAGAACTTCAAACTCGTGTTTGGCTCGTTGCTAACATCTGAAAGATGGTTTGTCAGAGCACATTTCATTGTTTTACCTGTAATGTCCATATACTCGAGGAAGATGAATGAACAAGAAGACATTTTTTTTTAAGATACATTAGCCAAAAAAGAATGCTTTTTATTGAGTTTTTTTTCATGTGAGACCTTTAGTAGATGTATTGATTAGTTTGCAAGATTGTTGTACCATCAGTTTATCTGTCGAGGGATGGTTCCAATTAGTGTAATGATGTTAACTAAGTTTTGATGAACACATTTTCCTAGGATAATCCCACTTTTAATACATTGAAATCAATTTTTATACTCATTTCATACTTAAGTAATGTTTTTATTCTGAGTTCTCAATGTATTAAATTGATATTAGAATTAATATCAATGAAGTTTTGTATTTATCACATTTGTATTGAATGAGTTTTATGAATGTGACAATCGATGAGAAAAATTATGTTTTATGTTACATAACCTTTTTAGTGTATGTAATGGATATTACATGAAAAAACATCAACGTAAATTTTGAAAATACATTAATTTATAGTTGTTTGATGTCAAATAATTTTACGTTGCAATAAAAAATAATCGGTACTAATCATGATTGATATTGGTGTTTGCTTTCTGGCAAGATGAAGAACATTATATAAATACTATGTTAAATATCAAAACTAAACTTTGTTCATACCAACAATCTTATACAAAGAGTAATGAACACCAATAAAAATCAAGATACAATATTCAAGTCAAAAGTTACTAATTGCAGAATCGAAAAAAGTATAATTTGATGTGGTTGATATAAAATTTAATACCATCTGATGCGGCTTAGTTCATATCAATTTCATTCAACGATGTAAAATATGAAACAAATGTTAAAGTAGCATAACATTATATACATACTACATAAATACAAAAATAAACTTTGTTCATACCCACAATCTTAGAAAAACAAACAGTAATAATCGAGCACCAAAAAGTTAATTCAAATTATTAACTATATTAGAAAAACAAACAGTAAATTAAAAAAATAATTCAATATCAATTTTATACCAATTTAATATAGAAAAAAAATCAAATATTTGCAAGTTTGTATGTACTGTTATAGTCCATGAATACAACTTTGTTACTACCACATCATGTACATGCTTACTAGAAAAAATAAAAAGAAATAAAGATCGGGGATGATAGACATGATCACTAAGTGAGAAAATAACATATAAATGCCTAATCATTCGGCAACAAGTACTAAGAATTCATTGATGTGTATGTTGATATGTGAATTTATCAGAAGAAGCAACTTAAATGGTGTACAAGAATTTGATGAACTAAAAGTCTGTATGATTTTTTT
>NW_025893101.1:0-1291 GCF_002878395.1 Capsicum annuum
ATATATATATATATATATATATATATATTATTCAGAAGAATGAATCAAGAAATTGAAAACATAGAAGAAACCACTCAGGTCATAGAGGCTGAAGAAGATCAGCGAGGATATGCATTAAAAGTAATATTCGATGGAGAGTTATTAAGAAAAATCCGAGGATTAAAATTGAACTAACTTATCTTCGGGAAATAAGTTTGCTATATATATATATATATATATATATATATATATATATATATATGTACTATAAACAAATTCTAATAAAGCTACATGAAATATCTCTTTGTTTGACATTTTTTTCTCGTTTTCACCATTTTTAAATTTTTAGATGTAATGAAGTGTTATATGTTTCATGAAGTAAAATATCTCAAACTTATAAATCAATTTTTGAAAGTTATAAACATGAGATGTTAAGTTAGCAATTTTAAAATCCTTAAGAATAAAACTAATAAAGATACCCATTAAAGGGAAAGGTTAAGAACTTTATCAAATTTATGTGCATGCTTTTAAATTAGTTGTCAAACTTTTAGTTATTTTCACTTCAAAATAGAAAAGCATTGAAATCTAAATTAAATTCTCATCAACAAAAAATGTACTATAATGCTCTCCTTTGAATGTCGCTATTCTTAAACTAAAATAAGTCTGCTTTTATAATAGTAGCTCAATAGCACTTTAATAAATGTGAAAATTGAGCTTTCAAAACTATAGGTTTCATACAATAATAAATAAAATAATTGGGGTTAGTAAATAGTGATTTTATCTTACTTGGATCGTCCAAAATTAATTAGATATTAACATGTTTGTAGCTAGAATGATAAAGATGCAAAGCTTAAAAAAAAAATACTAAACAAAATTTCTATTATATAACACATATCCTATTATTTTTTTTATGATCACATCATTCGGTCAGTTATGAATTGCAGAACATAAGAAATAAACATGAAAATATACGCATTTGCACCTATTAAAAAACACAGAAAATTATTATTATTTTTAATACAAAAATAGAAATATCACTATGTGGTAATTATTTAGTTGAAACAAGAAAGTATAAAATCTACTTACGTATTATAAACTTATACATCAATTTTGGAGGTTATAAACATGAAAGGTTACCTTGACAATTATGAGTATCATTAAGAACAAAACTAATGAAGATAATTAAAGGTGAAAGTTAAGAGCTTTAGTAAAAGGTTGTCAATTATTCATAGAGAGAAGTATCATAATCTTGTACATCAATTTTCAAGGTTATAAACATAAAAGGTTATGGTGACAATTATGAGTATCATTA
>NW_025893102.1:0-5175 GCF_002878395.1 Capsicum annuum
AATACAATTTATTAGTCAACTCCCAACATCTACACAAGTCTGACAAATCTCTAAGAAAATCAATAAAACCAGAGAGCCATTGAGACATTCCCCAATTGACTCATACTCAGTTATCAAATGTAAATAATTCCGTGAAACCAACATCAGACATCACATCCTCGGAACATGAGGAATCACCACAATAGAGGATATAGAACAACATGCCCAAAGAATCACTGTCGAACCTGGAATTGAGCACCTGAACCTACATTCTGAGAAAATGCAGCACACATTCAAAGATGTGGGTCAGTATAATGGAAAGGAACCGAGTATATGGGGGTGTATGCAGTTGTATAAACATCATCATCATCATAAATATTTATAAGAAATGTGAAGGATGTATGAAAGACTCACATAGCCCGAAGAAAATCATCATAATCATGAGAGGATGAAATAATTACAATAACACATGTGAGTCATCATATAATTTGTCAATCACTTTTAGTTCATCAAGAATATGAATTCTCATAATGTAAATATCCTTTAAATCTTTCGAAAGAATAACTTTCACAATTCCACTTTCAAATCACTTCACCATTCAACATAGACACAAGGAAACACACACACACTCTGGGAGATCATATAACCAACATAAACCATGTGAGCTACATGGAGTCTAACGTACAAACCACGTATCGGAGGAGGACTATCGCTATTAAATACACACAAACTAGTGATCACTATACAAATTATTCTCAGGCTCACTCCTACGGGGGTACGTAGTTCTAGAGAAGTAAGGTCGCTTTATACCTCCCACTCGGTGCTAAAGATTTCTCCCGGACTTAGCTCAGATCATTTCAAAGACAATCCACAACAAAATAATTTTAGTAATATGTAAATATACACTGGGAGCCATCATGCTTCCCATCTATAAAAATCAACCACGTTGTGGATTTCTTTCACACTCAAGTTCAAAACAACTCCATTAAGACCAAAAGGTCAAATCATTCAAAATATCTCAAATATTTAACATCAACGTGCTTATAACATACACTTTCTAACAAAAACATAGTTTCCATTGGGGATTCACGACCTAAATATCAGAATCATAATAAATATCGTTCAAGATTCATGTTTTATATCACCATAGATGTAAATTTATCTTTCAAAATCATAAACATCAAGATTTCATAATCATCATCATAAGATATGGGTTCGTGCTTCAAATTCATAAAAATCAAATAAAAATTATGCCTTTGTAAAGAAAATTACTTTTGGGCAAAAGAACAAAAGATAGTTCTTGTTGAAAAACTCCACATACCTTGAATGATGAAATTTAGATCGATACTCATTTTGGAGATGTTAATAATGCCTTTGAATGATTGTTCTTGGAGTTCTTGAACTAGGAACTTCGAATCTTGAATAAATTTGCAGAATTAATGGTGAACTTTGGAGGTTCTTGAACTTGGGTGTAGGATCTTAGGGTTTTCTTTTTGAGGAAATTTGATGAAATATAACATATAATGCTTCTAATAGGCTTTAATATAGAGTTTGGATGGATTTTGGGTGAGGTAAAATGACCAAAATGCCCCTAAAAATTAAAAAAATTCTCGAATCTGTCCTTTGATGGACTGTTTTGATAGTCTTAAGTAGATCAACTATAACGTTTTACTCCAATATCTAAATTGGATGAAGCTAATTTCATTAGAAAGAGGACTCTCATATATTTCCGTTGATATATAGTATCTCACCCGGATCATTGTGTACGAGGAGTTATGATCATTTGAAGTTGATCCCAAAATTTACTTTTGATAGGCTGAAGTACATCGACCATAACTTTTTACTCCGATAGACAAATTGGATGAAATGAATTTCATTGGAAAGAGGACTCGCAGAGCTTTTCGTTGATATATAGTATATTACCCACATCATTATGTACAAGGAGTTATGATTGTTTAAAGTTAGAGAAAAAATACGCCAGGCCTTAGTACTTTTTCCTGCACGTTTTACTGTTCACTACTATTCACGGTTCAATCGGAATGTTCATAACTCATCGCTCGGGTGTCCGTTTTGGATGATCCACATATTTTTGGAATGCTTATTCAATACTCTATGCAATAGTGGGTCATAATCTAAGACATTCGACATAGAAAATTTATAATTCATTGTAGAATATAGAACCCAACACATTTACGCACAAAATTTCAATGAAAAATTTCCCGGGGTATTACACTAACCCATGACTGATATCAGTAGCTGAGCAGTGAATAATAATAGTAATATCATAAATGTGGAAATATAAACTGAAAGGCCATAAGGTTCAATACTGATACATAAATTAAAATATTGTATAATAATACCAAAATAACTGAATTAACTCTCTAAATATGCTGTAGTCTAAAAGCCTTTAAAACTAAACTGTCTAATTAAAGAGTTGATGCGATAATCCCCCAACTAACTCTATCTACTGAAATAAACTAAGTACTGAAAGAATGAAATAGTCAAATGATAACATCCTCGAATGATGAGTACTTACTACTGACTCTGACTGCTGAAACCAGAATACTATTGATGTTATGGAGCGCGTGCTTTTGAACGTATGGTATAAAACACCATAGTACAAATGCGTCAGTACGATTGAATGTACTGGTATTCAAGTGAGGTAGGCTAAATGCATGGAGTTCATATGCATGAATAATACTAACTGACTGAATAATATAAACGTGAGAATACATGTATGAATACATAACTATGACTGAGATTGTGATAACACTGACTCATGAATTCTGATAATGTGGATTTACTGATATCTGAGTACTAATACTGGGATATTGAGTGACTGAGTCTATTGAGTACTAAGAAACTGATGTCATATTACTGATAAAGGAATGAATATAACTGATAGTTCTGCTTATGAAAAACTGGTCTGATTGACTGTATCTAACTGTCCTGAAATCGAATACTGATAACATGAGTTTCGTATAATTAATATACTATTAACTAAGTGATTGTGTCTGACAGTCCTAATTCTGATGGAACTAGCTGAGTTTCGTACTAAGCTGAGTGACTATATTTAATAGTCCTGACTCAGTAGAACTAAACTGATTTCTATTACTCTGACTGAGACTGAGACTGATACTGAGACTGTGGGAGGTAATTATCTAACCGACATGCCCCAAAATTAAACTGGTGGGGTCCAACTTGTAACCCCAGTTAGAAGGGCGTTAGTACCGTACCACAGGTAAAGAGAGGCTGTGAGTAAACCCTCTCTGATAGAGAGATCTTTCGTCAACCCCTCCTAGTAGAAAGACTCAAATAAGGTGTATAATCCCTAAACTCATAGGGTACATCTCAACCTACGCTGGCTACATAGTTCTGGAATGCAAGGATTTCTTCTAAGGATCACACCCTCTACTGGCTAACAGGTGAGTTCCCATCCTTGTGCTCACTTGGTGCTGAATCCTGCTCCTAACTGAAGAGACACTAAACTAAGTTCAAATAAACTGAACTGTTACTGATAATATCATTTAGCTAATTTGAACAGAGTTCATTAAATTCCATTGCCTGATGGAATACTACTGAGATCTAATAACTAACTGAGATTACTAAGGTTACTAAAGTTACTGAGGTTACCGAGAGTACTGAGATTATTTAGTTTTCCTGAGTCATGTAACTAACTGAATTCAAATGATGATAGCTTGAATGAGAGTATCACGAAAACTGACACTAGCTCTAGGCACACAACTAAATTGTTGGGTACAAGTACCCCCAGGATTCGATAGCATGAAACTGACAAGACTTGACACTTCTTGAAAACATGACCAATATCAATAATTCATAATACAATAAGTTGGGGATTTCATGAAGCACATGGTCATCATAATGCTGTACATGAATGGAATATCATATAGACATGTCATACTTTCATCAACCTAATCTCATGAACATTCCATCAAATACTCATAATGCACACAATATCATGGAAGTCAGTCTTGGTCATAAGGGTAAAGCATGCATTTATTACTTGGGTCACAATTGATCCATCATACCCAATTTCTATTCTCTTAGGCATTTTATCAAACACCTTACATGCACCTCTTAGGGCATAGGCATAATCATCAATTAACACATCATAACTAAGTAAGTTCCTAGTTTCCAACTTGTATGCTAACATAGTTTCATAAAAACAAATAAGGATTTCAACTTGGGAATCATACAATAACAACCACATGAACATAATCAATGCATGACATGAATATCATAATTCATAGTTTAAAACTTGATTCTTGGACTTCATGGACGAAAGAAATCCATGAATGATCACTTGACATACCTTAGTTCCTAATTTTACAAAGATTGACGAAGAGATTATTTAATTTGAGTCTTGAATTTGAATTGCTCAGTTGAAAACCCTAACTTGTTCTTGAGAGGAACTTGAGAGAAACACTATATTTTTAGTGAAATATGGCTGAATCACGTGTTATTAGGTTTATATAAGAATGGAAAATTGACCCTTTTGCCCTTAAAAATATGGACATTTAATGTTTGAATCTGCGCATCGATGCTATTATCGACGCAGTGCATCAAAGGCAACGAGGTAATAGTTGATGAGTTACACCATTATTGCATTGAGTCTCAATACTTTGACCTTGGAATCCTGCAATCATATCAACCAACGCGATTGGCAATGCAGCGCGCCAAAATCGCATTGGTCCACTGTTTTGGGCTTCTAAACGTGGTTTGAAAAATCCAAAACTTAACTGCGACCACCTGTGGACCTCTCTGCTCATTAATTAGCAAAAATATGAACCATTAAAGGACATTAAGGTGGAAAAATGAGATTGCCAACTTTCAAAGGACAAACTGAGTTAAGTTTGAGAACTTAGTTAGAATTTTCCAAGTCTGAGGCCCCTTAACAAGCTTAAAGGATTGAATTAATCTTAGACATTTTATGAGGTCTTACAATATATCCCCCTCAGGAACATTCATCCTCGAATGAGACTGACTGAGCTGAGAGAAATGATAGACTGAAGTGCACACTGAACATGAACAATTGAAACATGATTACATGACTAACATGACTGATAAATTGAATGTATCATACTAAACATAAATATCTGATGCAAGTGTAACTGATTCATAAATGGATGACTAGGATTACTAATATGCTAAGTATACTAAACATGCATATCTGAT
>NW_025893103.1:0-2800 GCF_002878395.1 Capsicum annuum
CCAAATAGGCATTCTTTCATAAAAATGTTTTTTTCTATTTAAAGTAAAAAACCCAATAATTTATATAAAAATTTTAAAAAAAAAACACTTCTATTTTTTTCGGAAAACACTCTTAAGCCCTTTCAAGCTTCCCATGGCCTCAGACCTCCAAAAGTTTGCTTCCTTTTGCTACAACTTTTGACACATTTGGATTCTCCAATACCATCTTCTAATTGAACACCCTTTTCTCTCAGTTTGACCTTTTTTCGAGTTTTTGCTATTTTCTTACTTAAATATTTTTCTTCAAATGTTTGTAAAAGTTTATATGTCAACATCATAAACCCATTGAATGTAATATCAAAGAAAAACATTGGGTTAAATGTTTGACTATAAACAAAAGAAATATTGGATAATAAAAGTACATCTAAAAATGTTTGACACAAAAGAAATTGTGACAAATATGGGCTTGTTTTAACTTGTTAAATCAGTAATTCTTTCGTCTCAAAAATAGTTGGCATATTTGTTTCAAAAAAAAAAATTATCTTAAAATAATTGACATATTTAAAAAATCAAGAATTAATTAATCTTTTTTAAATTTTATCCTTAATGATAATTATTCAAAAATTAAGAAGCGCATAAATAAATAAATATTAAAGAATTAATAAGGGATCTATTTTGTCAAATCACACTAATATAATTTCAACACTCTAATCTTCCATTACTCATTCAATTCAAGCAAAAATCACCCATTAAAAATCCAAGATTATCATATGGGAAAGAGAAATTATGGCTATTCCCTCAGTTTCAGTTTCTAAATACTTGTCACCTTATTTGTTTGCATGCATCTTAAAGTAAAACATTAACGAAAGGGTAATTTGAATTATCCTCATTTATTACTCATCTCTATTTAATAATTTTATTTTTTTTTATTATATTAATATGCCTCCATATTTATGATTAAGGATAAAAATGAAAAAAGACAACTAATTATGTCTTGAAATTTTTAAATAACAAATATTAATATGAAATATCTGTTTTTTAGTAAGAATGACAAATATTTAGAAACGGCGAGAGTAGTAGAAAAAAGAAGCATAGTGAAACCATTAGCTTAGCAAATCTTGCCCAAGTCCAAGAAATTTCAGGAACTGAAATTTTTAAGAAAGATCAAATGTTTTGGTTATGATTATAATTATTATATTTGAGTTTTTTTTCCTTGTATATTTGTGCTTGAATTCAATTAGTGTTGTTGCGTTCAACTTATTGTGCTGCACTTCTGTTTTAGTGTACTTTCTTGATACCAGAAATATAAGGTCCCTTGTATTCCGCACATAGTGGGAGCTTAGTCTTTTTTTATACTTTCTTGCTTGTCCATGGTTAATATAGTGATATTTTTTTGTGTTTGCTTTTCTACTGTGATTTCTGTTTGTAACGCTTCCTTATTTGCTAAAATCATCTTTTCCTATCAATTATGTGGCGCATAAACGAACATGAGCAATGAGGATTTTTATAGTCGACCCCAATTAGCTTGGACTGAGGGCCGTTATAGTATCAGATGTGTTCATTCATATGATCGATCAATGAAGAACTCTATTCTTGATTTGAATTTGTCTTCAAACACCATGGAGCTTCTATAAATTCAAACAATGTCTGCCCAACAATAGCAACGATTAAGGTATCCATTAGATTAGTAGTTGGCTCCACGACTTGAACTTTTTACTGTTGCTTCAATGAACATTCAGCTCGAAATCCAAATATGGCTTAATTAACACAATTGTACTGAGAAATTTGAAATAAACATTATTTGCATTGATGACATTAAATTGCAAAACTAAGTTACTAACACCATACACAAGCTAAGACAGCTAATTCTTGGACTTTTTACGCTGATCGTAGATTTTTCCAAACCATCTGATTTAGCAGGAAATGGAAGACACAGAGAGGGTATTTGAAGGTATTGGCATATTGGAAAACTTCTCCGTTGTTGACAAGGCAATCGCTATAGCTAAGTCTTCTGAGAACCCGCGGATTTATAAGCCTTGCTGTACTGAGCAAACCACAGCTCATGTGAATGTTGGAAATGCTACAACTTCCTGAGTAACACGCATTCTCGATTATGACTGTGTATGCGGTAATGCCATTAGAAGTGGCAACTTGGTTCACTTGAATGCTGTCTTTTGAACATGTTGGTGGCCCTAAACTGTTATCTGTGTCATCCCCTCCATCGTTGCCACCATTACTACCATCATCGGATCCAGAATTTTGAACTTGTCCTTTACTGTCACTAAGCTATCCCTTGATTTAATTAATATTTATAACTTTTGGCGATTTTCCTATGTAATTTTAAGTCTTACGATAGCGGATGTGGGTTTTCGACTCTACATCCGCCTCTGATCATCGCCACCACTTACACCAGTACCATCGTTGCCGCCACTAACGTCTAAGTGATTATTGGTTTATTGCTGGGTTGGGTACTTGGGTTTGGCTTGGGCCTTGGGCCTTGGAGTTGATCTAGTATATACATGGATTAGTTTAAAATATTTAATAAATAATTTTGATGTCTCGGCTCACGAGCTGGCCTCTGAGGCCAAGTGGGGCTAGACTTATAAGCTTCGTTGTTAAAAGGACTGAAAAAATGTAACCCAATTTCACTTAATTAAAGGTTTGGAGTAGGTCGGCCTCACAGGCCAAACCCATTTTGACAGCTCTACTTTTCACTAAGGTAACAGGGGATGACAAAGGGCTTATTAGGGGATAACTTTTGTTGTATAAAATCCATAAGCTGAGAAAATAACAAGGTTAACATGTCTCATATATTGACTAA
>NW_025893104.1:0-2179 GCF_002878395.1 Capsicum annuum
TCTTCAAAAATGTTGTCGCGCTCGTGTCGGATCCTTCAAAAATAGTAAAAAATAGGTTTCTTTTGAATGGCAACTTCCTACGTTTGTCATCTAAGTTGCTCGGAATCTCCAAAAACGTTGCCGCACTCGTGTTGGATCCTTCAAAAATAGTGAAATGTAGGTTCCTTTTGGATGGCTACTTTCTACGTTTGTCATCTAAGTTGCTCGGAATCTCCAAAAACATATTCCCATCTGTATCGGATTCTTCAAGATTACACTATTTTTGAATGATTCGATATGCACGGATCGATATTTTTGAAGAGTCCGAGTAACATAGTTTATCATCATTCAACAAGAATATTAAATTTGACAGTCGATGCATTAAAGCAAGGGTGTATTATTCAAGGTTGAACCACAAGAATCACTTGTCTATCATCTTATCTTAGAGGTTGTTTCCACAATATGAACCCGTAACCTCTGATTACATGACGATTAAGTTGCTCGGATTCTTCAAAAACGTTGCCGCACCCATATCGGATCCTTAAAAAATACACTATTTTTGAAGGTTCCGACACACATCCATCGATATTTTTGTTGAGTCCGAGCAACATAACTTAACCAATTACCTGATGATCACATGGCAAAGGCTTTCCTTCTAACTTTGGGTATAAAAAAATCATATCATCAGAACATCTTGCATTGTAATTCTACGAGAGGTTGTTTCCACGACATAAACATGTAACTTCGCGATCACATGAATTGTGTTTCTGCAAGAGGCTGTTTCCATACTATAGACTCGTAACTTCACCTCTACCCCATCTTAGCGCCTGTTTGGCCATGCTATTGTGAACTGAAATTTATTGATTTGAAGTTGAAGTTTTACGATGACAACTAAACACGAGGGTCGCATTGTAGGTGAAGAGTTCAACCACACCCCTGCGCTGAAAAGATACATACAGTATATACGTAGTTTCTGCTCAAACTTTGTTGATTATGTTATGGCCGAAGTCCTACTCATGTCATGGCGAGGGATCCTCGATCCTCTACCTGACGATGGAAACTCAAACTCGATCGCCAATAGTTTGTTCAGGATTCCAAACTCATCTGTCCCAACACAAGTGGAGTTATATCGAAGAAGGCAAGCCCAGAAACCTGAAATCTTAGCGTGTCAACGCTTCTGAAGCCATAATCGATTTACCAGATACCTATCAGAACACAGAGAGAACGAGCATAGCAGCTATCGATAAACAGGGACTTCATATGGGATCTCGACTTGCATCATAAAAGTAAAGATCAATAAACTGTTCCGTAGACTTCATGAAGAATGCCATTCCGTAGACTTACATTCACAACGGAGATGAGAAAGATTCAACAGAGACATACATAGGTAAATAAATTGTAACTATTGTTCGCGATGAAGTTCAGATTAGACACAGACATTGAAGTTCAAGGTAGTCGAAGAGGCTCCAACAAGAAGAAGCAGCAGCAAATCTTACCTAAAAAATCATCATTGTAAAGAATCCCAGGGAATGTAAGCGAAAATCTTAGTGGTCGGAAGACCTAGAAAGCATAGGTCCGAGATAAAGAGTTAGGGGGTTCCCGAGATACAGCCTATAAGACGATGGATGGTCTAGGTGAACAGAATACAGCCTTGCAGATGAAGCCACGGTCGATGGTAGAAGAAGAAGTACCAGCTGGTGAAGTCGCAGCTCAAGCTCTATGGCTATCAGCAAATTCAGAACACAACAACAAGCTTCTAACTATCTCTACCATCTAAATCTATATATATGCAAAACTATAAGTTGGGTACAATAGAAGAAACCAAGCCCGGGATCATGAAATCCTAGTGTGTCGCGAATTCACCAGACGCTGTCAAAGCCAACAGCGCTAAGAGTATAGAGAACTATAAAGAGAGATAAATAGGCCATCATATGGCCTCTTCTCGATAAAAAGTAACTGACTTTATCGTTATACTGAGAGATCATAAAACGGGAGGTCAAAAAGCTATTCATCCTCCACAAAATACTGAATTCGCAGCTCATTCAGGCGAATGAGGCTCGACATATTTTATTAAGAGAGTCACATAATCTAACCGTCTCCAAAGCTTTAACATGACGAAATAGGGAACCTTAATTTCCATTCAGAAGGGAAGAAATTTTGTGATCAAGGTGTGCTTCGTGGTCTTCAAGTCGACCTTTGA
>NW_025893105.1:0-2686 GCF_002878395.1 Capsicum annuum
TTTTATATGTTTTAGTGACAACAGAGTCGCCGCAAAATGCTGTCAATTAAAGTATATTTCTGGAAATTTTTATAAGCTTCAATGACAACAGAGTTGCCAAAAAATTCTGTCACTACAAGAATATTTTTGGAAATTTATATTAGTTTTAGCGATAATAGAGTCGCCGAACGGGCTGTTTTCGAGCTTAATTAGTGTGCTATAGCCCACGATTTTGGGAGTGGGCTTGGAGCCCGAGCGTGTTTTGGATCGAGAATCGACTGTGGGCTCTCAAGCAAGTTGAGGAGCGGGGGAGTGTGGGCCAAAGGAGTAGGCAGGTTCGTTTGGGTGGTCAAACGGGCAAAACGGCCGAACGAGTCAGTTTCCGGCCAAATCAATGTACTATAGCCCGCGGTTTCGAGGAAGGCTGAGGAGCGGGGGTGTGAGGGCCTTCGGGGCCATTTGCATGGTCAAACAGGTGAAATGACGCAAATGGGTAATTTTCAGACCAAATCAGTGTGTTATAGCCCACATTTTTGAGGGTGGGCATGGGATCGGGCTGTTTTGGCCCAAAAAATTTACCCAGAAGCTCCCAGGTAGGCTAAGAAGCAGGAGAGTATGGGTTGGTGGGGTTGCTGAGGCCATTTGAGTAGTTAAAAAGGCAAAATGGCATGAACGAACCATTTTCAGGCCACATCATTGTGCATAGCCCACAGTTTCGGGGGTAGAATCGAGTCCCGGGTATGTTTTTGGCAAAAAATCAATTGAGGGTTCCCAGGCAGGTTGAGGAGTTAGGCCCCAGGCTGTTTGAGTGGTCAAAAGGGTGAAACAATGCGAATGAGCCATTTTTAGGCCAAATTGATAAGCTATAGCCCATAATACTGAGGCTTGGCCCGGGGCCCGAGCATGTTTTGGGCAAAAAATCGAATAAGGGATCCTAGAAAGATAGAGGAACAGGAGAGTGTGGGCCGGCTGGACTATTTGGGTGGTCAAACGATTGAAACAGCGTGAACGAGCCATTTTTAGAAAAAATCAGTGTGATATAGCCCACAGTTTCGGGGTGGGCTCGGTCCCAGGTGTGTTTTAGGCCAAAAATCAATCAAGGGCTCCCTGTCAGGTTGAGGAGCAGGGTAGTGTAGGACGACAGGGTCGACGGGCCCATTTGGGTGGTCAAACAGGCAAAATGGCTCAAACAGGATGTTTTCGGGCCAAATTGGTGTGTCATAGGCCACGGTTCCGAAGTGGGATCGGGGTTTAGGCATGTTTTGTGCTAAAATCGACTGGAGGCTCCCTGGCAAGCTGAAGAGCTAGAGAGTATGTGGGCCAATGGGGCTATTTTGCTGGTCAGACATGCAAAACGGCGCGAACGGACCCTTTTTAGGTCAAATTAGTGTGCTATAGCCCACGGTTCTGGGGGTGGGATCGGGGACCAGGTATGCAAAAATCAACTGGGGGCTCCCAGGTAGGCTGAAGAGCGATAGTGTGGGCCGATGTGGTCGATAAGGCCATTTGGATGGTCAAACGGGCAAAACGACACTAATAAATCATTTTTAGGGCAAATCGGTGTGCTATAGCCCGTAGTTTCGGGGTTATACCCTGTGGCAGAGCCACCTTGGGTTAATCGGAACCCCTTTCGATGAAAAATTATGCTATTTATACATGGTTAAAATTATTTTTTTTATGTGTATATAGTCAATCTTAACTCCTTTCGACTAGTTTGTGTGCTTACTTTTTTTGATTTCAGACCCTTTAGTAAAAATTTTGGCTCCGGGAAGGCTTGTTTTTGGCCAAAAATTGGCCGAGGGATCCCAGGCAGGCAGAAGAGCGAGGATTATGGGCCGGCTGGGCCATTTGGGTGTTCAAATGGGTGAAACTGCGAGAACGCACCATTTTCAGTCCAAATCTATATGCTATAGCCTACAGTATTGGGGTGTGCTCGGGTCCCGAGCGTGATTTGGATAAAAAATTGACCGAGGGATCCTAGGTAGGTTGAAGAGTGAGGTAGTATGGGTTGGCGGATTTGGCAGGGCCGTTTGGGTGGCCAAACGGGCAAAACGGCGCGAATGGGCCATTTTCGGGCCAATTCAGTGGATGTTAATCCCTGATTCTCGGAGTTGGCCCGATTTGGGCCAAAAAATGATCGATGACCCCAACCTTATTTGGAGCAGGTGAGGGTGGCCCGGGGAGATTGAGGGGTGGGCCCAGGCCCCGATTTGATTTTGGGTAAAAATTATCAGATGGGCCCCCGGTTGCCTATTAAGTGGATCTGATTATTTTGGCGGGATCTGATGGAGCCATTTCCGTTAGATAAACTTTCCGTACACCATTTTATATGGAGTTTACAAGCACAACTTGTAACATGAGTGGAGGAATCATTTCCATCTCACCCCAATATTTGATGGTCCAAAAATAATTGGTGTAAAGATATTTGTATGGTTCAATTAAATTTTGCAAATTGTTTTATTTTTCTATTTTTATTGAACACCAATATTTGTTGAAACCTAAAGAAGCTTGAAGACCTAGCATCTGTTGAACTATATATTATGTTAATATCATAATTGGTTATGTAATTTCTTTGATAATCAATTAGTTGTTCAAATAGAAGAGATCTTCATCATAGATGGTCATTTTTCACTAAAACATACATAAACTTGATACAAGATCCAAAAAGGATTTTGATTTGTCACAACTTATTTAATGTATCAAATGG
>NW_025893106.1:0-3442 GCF_002878395.1 Capsicum annuum
TATATTTAAATATATTTTATAATATTTAAATTTTATAAGAGATAAGTTTGAAATAGTAAATATCTATTAGATCTCTTTAATTATTAGTTTCTATTTTTAAGATAATGAAAATCTTTTTTGTAAAAGGATAATTTATTCAAATTCAATACTTAATTTTTCAATTAAATTTTTTTATTAGAATATTTTTAACTTTGTCTTAAAATATTTTTTAATATTATCTTAAAAAATTGCCACATGGCTATTTTAATAGCTTGACAAGTGGCATCTTATCTTGCTAATGTTTTGCTTTTATATATATATAGATTAGTTTCTATTTTTAAGATGATGAAAATCTTTTTTGTAAAAGGATAATTTATTCAAATTCAAATACTTAATTTTTCAATTTAAATTTTTTATTACAATATTTTTAACTTTGTCTTAAAATATTTTTTAATATTATCTTAAAAATTACCACGTGGCTATTTTAATAGCTTGACACGTGGCATCTTGTCTTGCTTATGTTTTGCTTTTATATATAGAGAGAGAGATTAAATTTTACAAGAGATAAGTTTGAAATAGTATATATCTATTAGAACTCTTTAATTATTAGTTTCTATTTTTAATATAATGAAAATCTTTTTTGTAAAAGGATAATTTATTCAAATTCAAATACTTAATTTTCAATTCAAAATTTTTATTACAATATTTTTAGTTTTGTCTTAA
The DNA here is from genome assembly GCF_002878395.1 of Capsicum annuum. NCBI lineage: Eukaryota > Viridiplantae > Streptophyta > Magnoliopsida > Solanales > Solanaceae > Capsicum > Capsicum annuum. Next base: position 703 of record NW_025893106.1, read on the forward strand.
AATATTTTTTAATATTGTCTTAAAAATTGCCACGCGGCTATTTTAATTGTTTGACACGTGACATCTTGTCTAACTTATGTTTTGCTTTTATATGTATATAGATTATAAGAATTTCATGTTAATTAGATAGAATCTCTTCCTTCTAGACTTTCTCTCTCTTTTGCCTCATACATCCCAAAACATTCAATTTTTGCTCTATTTTTAGTCCGATTTTTGCTTCATTATTGAACTCCTTATTTTACGCCTAATTTTAAGCTACATAATTTGGGGGTTTCAAATTTGTTCAAATAAGGTCTATTATTTTAAATTGTTATGAAAATAATTTATTGAGTAAATACATAATTATCCCCCTGATGTTGGCCGAGATTTTCAAAAAGACACCTAAACTTTGAATTCGACCTATCACTCCACGATTCTTACTTAATCCGTTGCAAATACACCATTTTTTCCTGAATCTCAGTCACAACAAAGAGAGTGAACACACGCACCAATCAGGTGCTGCCACATGCTAAATATATTTAATTTCATATTTTATTTATTTTTTAATAAATTTTTTCTTTTTATTTAATTTATCACCCCACCCCCCTTCTTCCCCCACCCCACCCCATCCAGCAACCGCCCTTCCCCCCTTCCCCCGCGTCTAATTTCCTCAATTAAAATGGAGCTTAAGCTCCTGTACAATCTCCGTTTTAATAAACTCCATTTTAATGGAGCTTTAAGCTCAATTTTTACTTTATTTATAACCCCACCTCACCCCCACCCCACCCCGTCCAACATCTCCCTCCCGCATTTCCCTCCAGTTCCCTCTATTAAAATGGAGCTTAAAGTTGCTATGCGATTTCTATTTTAATGGAGCTTAAAGTTGTTGTGCAATCTCCATTTTAATGGAGCTTTAAGCTCCATTTTTTATTATTTATGACCCCACCCCTACTTCCACCCCCACTCCGTCCAACATCTCCCTCCCCCATCCCCGTCCAGTTTCCTCCATTAAAATGGAGCTTGAAGCTCCATTAAAATGGAGATTGTACATCAGCTTTCCTTTTTAAAGTTATGGCGATGATGATGTTGTTTTTGTTGCTTTAATTGATGTTGGTGCTGCTGTAATTGATGTTGTTGTTGAGTTATGTTGATGAAGAAGAAGTTGGGGAAGAAGACAATGGTGGATGGATGGGTTTATGAAATAATTTTAAAAAATAAATAAATATTGATTTTTTTCCGTAAAAAAAAAAATATAAATTATATATCAATTATTTACACGTGGCAACTTTTAATTGGTCAAAAAGGTCTAATTTGAGCCCTATCATGCCCTGTGGCGCGTGTATACACGCAGAGGTCCAAAATGATGTATTTGCAACGGAATAAAGAAGAATCGTGGGGTAATAGGTTGAATTCAAAGTTTACGTATCTTTTTGAAAATCTTGGCCAACATTAGAGGGGTAATTAAGTATTTACTCTAATTTATTTCATAATAAATTTCCATAATAATTAGTTGGTCTATTATTTCAAATTATTATGAAAATAATTTATTTCATAATAAATTTTCATAAAATCAAATAATGCATTTTATTTTAAGTCGTTCAAATTTGTTCTATAATATAGAAGAGAGATCCATTATTTCTTCTATACCTTAATTTGAACTATAATATGCATTACAAATTATTATGGAGATAAAATAAGATCCAATTATTTCTATAGTCAACAACTTGAAAGTTGATTTGAATTATAGTATCCAAATTATTTCTCCTTTTTTATTGCATGTATGATTTTATTAAATTATCTGCTTTTGCAATGTCATACATAGAAAGTAAAGTATAATAAAAACGAATACGCTTGCATCAAACATAGAAAGTAAAATATAGTAATACATTCTCACACATATAACACATGTTGTTGTTGGAACGTAAATCATACATATAACACTGCATCATACATAGAAAGTAAAGTATAATACGTTCTCATACATATAATATGAAATGTTTTTACTTAAATATAAAATAGAAAACATTTGCATCATACATTGAAAGTAAAGTATAGTACATTCACATACATATAGAACATGTTGTTGTTGGAGTGTAAATCATACATATAACACTGCATCATATGTAGAAAAAAATGCGTAATACATTCTCATACGTGTAAATTTCATAAGCAATGTCAAAATATCATTCCAACTGGGTAATATATCATAATTTCTTATACAATACTGAGCAATTTTTTACTAAAAATAAATACACTAAGAAGGGACGGAGGCCCCGTTGGTTGTTCGTGATGGTGCCGGTGGTGGTGACAGTGGGAGAGGAACGAAAAACAATGTCGATCTTGGCGGTTGGTCGCCCTTGCGTGTTCACCAGTGTGAGGAAGAGAAGTGGAGCGGTGAAGACGCCGTAGACTATTTGTGGTGGCATCGGTGGTAGCGACAGTGGGAGAGGAACGAGAAACGACGTCGATCTTGACAACTGGTCGTCCTTGCGTGTTTATCGACGTGAGGAAGAGGAGTGAAGCGGTAAATGGCGGTGACACGGCGTCGGCGTCGTTGTTTTTTTGAGGGAGATGAAAAGAGATGTTTCAGGATATTTTTTGAATTTAAATTACAGTTACTATTTTTAAACTTCCACAAAATTAGAACATTAATTACTGTCGTTATTAAGGTAAGAGAATAATTGAATCTGATTTTATTTTCATAATTTAAAGAGAAATAATTTCCTAATATATTAAAGTTACGTATGAGATATATTGACAT
>NW_025893107.1:0-3057 GCF_002878395.1 Capsicum annuum
TTGGACTTTTATTGAACTATTGCATGGTATAACTTGGTAATGGAACCCTAATTGATATAAATGGTTTGAAATGGTTAAATTGTAAAGTCTTGGTGGTTATGGCTGGTCTAATTAGAGGCTTTGTGAGGTACAAAGGAATCCCTCAAGCAAACTTAATAATGCGCATCTTGTGGGTTGCACAGGATTCCTCTAAGTTAACTTGATAATTTAATGTATGGGTACATAGAAATCTCATTACATAAAAAGAATGGGTAAGGACAGTGTTTGCAAGCTATAGTCATTATGACGATACCACTACTTATAGCCTTGGTTAATAATAAATGGAATTGGTGTTTTGGTTGTATGGTAATGATTTTAATTTGGCAATAATGGCGGAATGTGATAGATAACGGTGAAGGTATGAGTCCAATAGGTAGACACTGAAAACTCATATTTGCTGACATGAGGATTGGTCATGGTGACACTATATGATACTTATGGGTTACACAGAACTCCCCTAAGTACACTTGTTATATGTATCATAGAGAGAGAAGGGTACTCGAGAATCCCTACTTCTATAGTATCTATGTTTGTTCGGTTACATGCATTGGGGCCGGTCAGGGGGTTACACTAGACCTGTATAGCCCTTGCGTGGTTCTACGATGGTTAAGCTACAGATACCCAGGTTAATGGTTTTAAAGGCATGCTTAACTTGGTTCTATTTACCGATATGGTTATATATATGTATGGTTGTGAATGCATATGGTTGGTTTACTTGATTTTAAAGGTTGTTTTTTTTTATCCTTATCCTGAGTACTTGCTAGAGTTCACCCGCTAACCCATGTTTGTGCGACTGTATCCCCATATGATGTAGGAATAAACCATTCTACACCTCCTTCTTAGTGATCAGATTTAGGATCATCTTGGTTGGATTAAAGTGGTGATCTTCCATATTTTGAAAGGCTCCATTCATATCATGGATGTCTTTACATAGTTTAGTTATTTCATGGATATTGGTTTTGACTATGGTTGGGGGCATGTCCCAGCTGGATATTGATTTACTTTTGGTTAGAGGCTTTATAGGACTACTATGGGTTGGTATGAGCGGTGTCGGTATTAGTATCAGCCTTAGTATTAGCATTGGTATTGGGGCTGATACTGGTGAACTAAATTTCTTTTATGATTGTTCCATTTTGTTTTGGGTTATATTCATATTTAGAACTCATTTGGTATAAGATGCATGGATTTGTTTATAGTATGGTATGGTTATTGGTTGACTTATTTGGGTTGGTCACGGATATGGACCTATCCCAGATTCTAGATTGGTGATAATACGCTATCTGGTTATATGTTTGGAATTCATCCAACTCAGGGTATGCGTTTGGATAGTTGGTTGGGTATCAGTTGTAGTCCCCGGTCCTGGTTGGACTTAGGATGCCTGTTACGATAAGGCCCCAGTTCGGGTCGTGTCAAGTTGACATTTGAGATTTAGATTCATGGTCAATTATAAAGTCCACAAATCCGTATGGAGTTGTCTCTTTTAGGGGTGTTTAGCATGCCACACTCATAAGAGAGAGGCTACAAGACATTTAGGAATTGTTTCTCTTCTTTACGTTCTATTTTCCAGCTTGGAGTCTAAAGTCTTGGATTTTTCTGATTTCTTTTTAGTTGTCTTTCAGATCATGCCTAGATAATCTAAAGCTCATGAAAACTCCTCCATCCCAACTGGGGATAATGTTGATAGGACACACTCTTCTTGGGGGCTCTATACTCGATCTAGGGGTCCAGTCCCTAATTTCTCTTAAGTCCCATCAGTTTCTTCTAGTTCTCCTCAGGCTCCTTAAGTAGACATAATAAAAATGGACTTTCTTCAGTCAATTCACGTGATTTCTTAGTTGATAGCTTCTCAGAAAGAGCATGGTGCATCTGGTATTCCATCTTCTGAGGACACAAGGGTTGGCTAGTTCAGGAAGTTGAATCCTCTAACTTTTAGTGGTGTTAAGGTGGAGAAGGATCCTCAGAGTTTCTTGGATAAGATGGAAAAGATCTTCAGGGTTATGCAGGTGATGAATATGGAAGGGCTAAATTTTACTGCCTATGAGCTAAAGGATGTGGTGTACCAATGGTACAAGGAATGAGATAAGGCAAGGGGTGAGTTATATAAGTCTTATTTATGGGGACTTTCTATTATGTTTTTCTAGACCACTTCTTTCTTCAAAAGTTGAGGGAAGGTAAAGTAAAGTAAATTGTCAATCTGAATCAGGGAAAGATGTCGGTCAAGGAGTATTCCTTCAAATTCCACCAGTTGTCTTGGTATGCTCTAGAAATGATGTCTAATATGAGGGCCAAGATGAGAAAGTTTGCTTTAGAACTATCTTGAGATTTGATCCTTGAAAGAAAGACTGAATTGCTTATTCAGGACATGGATATTTCTTTGTTGGTTGTTCATATGCAATAGGTAGAGGGTGAAAAGAGAAAATAGGATGAGATTGGGGAAAGGTAGGGTATGAAGTTCAGGTTCTCTGGTGGCCAAAGAAGAAGTGGGGGATTTCTGGTTCTTTCTCCAAAGCTAGTGCTCTCTACCCGAAGCAGTCGGGTGATACGTGTCAGCAGGGTGGCAATAACTTCAGGGAACAGGGTGCCCAATCTTAGGCTAGTGGGGGTTAAGTTTTCTTTATTATGTCCTTCTTGTAGGTTCTATAATTGATTACATTGGGGCTTCTGTAATGAGGGAAATGACATGTGCTTCAAGTATGGTCAGCCAGGCCATGTGCTTAGAAATTGTTCGGTTGGTAAGGTTGCTTCAGGGGTAAACAAGGTTCTGATTTCCTTTTTATCTGCTCCTACACCAGATGGTGGTGCTTCTATATCTTTTTTTGCTCCTGGTACCAACACAGGCCAGAATTGATTATATGCTCTCATTACCAGATAGGAGTCTGAGGCATCACCTGATGTCGTGACTGGTATGTTGAAACTCTTTTCTTGGGATGTTTATTTTTTACTTAATCCAGGGTTTTCTCTCTCTTATGTGACCCCATTTATGGCTGTGTATTTTGGTTTAGATTCTGAGGTAATTTT
>NW_025893108.1:0-4976 GCF_002878395.1 Capsicum annuum
CTAGGCCCACCCCCAAAATCGTGGCCTATAGCACACCGATTTAGCCCAAAAATGCCCTATTCACATCGTTTTCCCCGTTTGTCCACACAAATACCCCCAAAAAATTAAACAGACCACAATGGGATGATCCCCAACCCCCCTGGGATGCCTCGATCAATTTTTGACCAACAGCATGGCTAGACCCAAGGCCGACCACCAAAACCGTGGACTATAGCACACTAATTTGACCAAAATATGCCCCACTCGCGCCATTCCACCTGTTTGTCCACCCAAATGGCCACAAAAATTTTAACGGACAATACTAGGATGATCCCCAACCTCCTTGGCACACCTCGGTTGATTTTCGGCCCACAACATACCCAGGCCCCGAGCCCACCCCCGAAACCATGGGGTATTGCACACCGATTTAGCCCGAAAATATCCCGTTCGTGCATTTTCGCACATTTATCAACCCAAATGCTCATGAAAAATTAAACGGAACACACGGGGATGATCCTCAAACTTCTTGGCACATCCCAGTCAATTTTTGGCCCACAGCACTCTCGGACCACGGGCCCACCCCTGAAATCATGGGCTATAGCATACCGATTTATCCCGAAAATGCCCTATTCACGCCGTTGCATCCGTTTGTCCATCGAAATGCCCACAAAAATTTAAACGGACCCCACTGGGATGATCCCCAACCTACCTGGTATGCCTCGGTCGATTTTTAATCCATAGCACTCCTGGACCCCGAGCCCAACCCCAAAATTATGGGTTCTAGCACACCGATTTGGCCTAAAAATGGCTCATTGGCGCCAGTTCGCCTGATTGTCCTCCTAAATGCCCTTGAAAAATTAAATGGGCCATACTGGGACGATCCCCAACCTCCCTGGCATGCCCCGATCTATTTTTGGCCCACAGCACGCCCAAAATTGTGGGTTATACCATACCGATTTAGCCTGAAAACACCCCGTTCACGCCGTTTCCCTCATTTGTCCACCCAAATGCCCACAAAAAATTAAATAGACCACACTAAGATTATCCTTAACCTCCCTGTCATGCCCCGGTCAATTTTTAGCACACAGCATGCCCCTTTCACGTCGTTTCGCTTGTTTGTCAACCCAAATACCCACGAAAATTTAAATGTACCACACTAGGACGATCGGCAACCTTCCTGGCATGCCCTGGTCAATTTTTAGCCCACAGTACACCAGGACCCCCGTCCCACCCCCAAAACCGTGGGCTATAACACACTAATTTGGCCCAAAAATGCCCATTCGTGCCGTTTCACCCGTTTGTCCACCCAAATGCCTACGAAAAATTAAAAGGACCACTCTGGGATGATCCCCAACCTCCCTGGAACACCTAGGTCTATTTTTTGTTCAAAACACGCCTGGACCCCGAGCCCACCCCCAAAATCGTGGGCTATAGCACACCAATTTGGCCCGAAAATGCCCTTTTAGGGCTGCTTTGCCCGTTTGTGCACCCAAATGGCCCCCAAAAAATAAACAGACTACACTGGGATGATCCCCAACCTCCCTGACACTCCTCAATCAATTTTTGGCCTACAGCACGCTCGGACCCCAGGCCCACACCCGAACCCATGGGCCATAGCACACTGATTTGGCCTGAAAATTCCTAGTTTTACATATTTATCCTTCAAAATACCTACGAAAAATTAAATGGACCACACTAGGACGACCCCCAACCTCCCTGGCACAAAAAATAAACAAACCACACTGGGACGATCCCCAACCTCCCTGGCACGTCCCTGTCGATTTTTAGCCCCCAACATGTCCGAACCATGGGCCACCCCCAAAACTGTAGGCTATAGCACACCGATTTGGCCCGAATGTGCCCCATTCATGTTGTTTTGCACCTTTGTCCACCCAAATGACCACAAAAAATTAAATGGACCATACTGATACTATCCCCAACCTCGTTGGCATGCCCAGTAGATTTTCGATAAACAGCATGCCCGAACGCTGAGCCCAACCCTGAAACCCTGGGCTAAAGCACACTGATTTAGCCTAAAAATGCCCCATTCATGTCATTTCGCCTGTTTGTCCACCCAAATGCCAATAAAAAATTAGACGAACTATACTGGAATGATCCCCAACCTTCCTGGCATGCCACGATCAATTTTCGGCCTACAGCATGCCCGGACCCCAGACGCACCCTAAAATCATGGGCTATAGCACACCGATTTGGCCTGAAAATACCCCGTTCACACCGTTTTGCCTACCTAAAAGACCACAAAAAATAAAACGGACCACACTGGGACGATCCCCAACCTCTCTGGCATGCCACAGTCAATTTTTGGCCCACAGCACGCCCGAACACCGGGCCCACCCCCAAAATTGTGGGCTATAGAACACCAATTTGTCCCAAAAATGCCCCGTTTGCGCTGTTTTTGCTTGTTAGCCCACCCAAATGCCAACAAAAAATTAAACGACCCATACAAGGACGAGCCCCAACCTATCTGTAATGCCCTAGTTAATTGTCGGCCCACAGCACGCTCGGACCATGGGCCCACCCCCGATTTGGCCTGAAAATGCCCTGTTAGTGTCGTTTTGCCCGTTTGTCTACCTAAATACCCACAAAAAATTAAACGGACCATACTGGGATGATCCCCAACATTTGTGGCATGCTTCTGTAGATTTTTAGCCCACAGCACGCCCGGACCCATGGCCCAGACCCAAAATCATGGGCTATATCACACCGATTTGGCCTAAAAATGCCTCGTTCATGTTGTTTCGCCCGTTAGTCCACCTAAATACCCACGGAAAAATAAACGGACCACACAAAGAGGATCCCTAACCTCTTTGGCATGCCTCAGTTAATTTTTGGCCCACAACACACCCAAACCCCGGGCCCCCCAAAGTTGTGCACTATAGCACCCTGATTTGGCCTGAAAATGCCTCGTTCACGCTGCTTCGCCCTTTTGTCAACTTAAATGGTCACAAAAACTTAAACGCACCACAATGGGTTGATCCCCAACTTCCTTGCATACTTTGGTCGATTTATGGCCCATAACACGCTCGAACACCCGGCCCACCCCTAAAACCATGGGCTATAGCACACCGATTTGGCCAGAAAAAGCCTTATTCGCACCGTTTTGTTCGTTTGTCCACCCAAATAGCCTCAAAAATTAAAATGGACCACACAACGATGATCCCAACCTCCCTGGAATTCTCCAAATGATTTTAGGCTGATAGCTCGCCTGGACCCCGACCCACCCCAAAATTGTGGACTATAGTACACCAATTTGGCCCTAAAATTCCTCGTTTATGCCATTTCACCCGTTTGTCCACACAAACGGCCACAAAAATTTAATTAGGCCACGCTGAGATGATCTAAACCTCCCTGGCATGCCCCTGACAATTTTCAACACATATCACACCCAGACCCCGAGCACACCCCCAAAATCGTGGGCTATAGCTCACCAATTTGGCCCAAAAATGACCCGTTTGTACCGTTTTGCCCGTTTGTCAACGAAAATGGCCACAAAAATTTAAATGGACCATACTGGGATGATCTACAACCTTCCTGGCAAGCCCAGTCAATTTACGACGAACAAAACGCCTGAATCCCGAGCCTACCCTAGAATCGTGAGCTATAGCACACTGATTTAGCCCGAAAATGCCCTGTTCGCACCATTTTGCCTGTTTGTCCACCCAAATAGCCACAAAAATTTAAATAGACCACACTGAGATGATCTTCAACCACCCTGGCATGCCCTGGTCAAATTTTGGCCCACAACACGCTCGGACCCTGCGCCCATCCCTAAAATTATTGGCTATTGCACATTGATTTGGCTCGAAAATTCCCTCGTACGTGCTGTTTCACCCGTTTGTCCACCCAAATAGCCACAAAAATTTAAACGGATAACACTGGGACAATCCCCAACCTCCCTGGCATACCCCAATTAATTTTTGGCCTACAGCACGCCCGTACCCCGGGCCTAGCCCCAAAACCCTGCGCTATAGCACTTTGATTTGGCCAAAAAATGCCTAGTTTTCATCGTTTCACCCGTTTATCCACCCAAATAGCAATGAAAATTCAAACGAACCACACTGGGACAATCCCCAACCTCCCTGGCATGCCCTGGATGATTTTTGGTCCACAACATGCTCGTACCCAGGTCCACCCCCAAAACTGTAGGCTATAGCACACTAATTTAGCCCAAAAATACCCCGTTCGCACCGTTTTGCCCGTTTGTCCACCCAAAAGGCCACGACAATTTAAGCGGACCACACTGGGATGATCCCCAACTTCCCTAGCATGCTTCAGTTGATTTTTGGCCTACAACACGCCCGGATCTCGGGCCCAACCACGAAATCGTAGGCTATAGCACACTGATTTGGCCCGAAAATGCACGGTTCATGTCGTTTCACCCGTTCGTCCACCCAAATAGCCACGAAAATTTAAATAGGCCACACTGGAAAGATCCCCAACCACCCTGGCACATCCTAGTCAATTTTTGCCCCAGATCATGCTCAAACCCTAGGCCCACCCCCGAAACTGTGGACTAGAGCAAATCGATTTGGCACAAAATTGCCCCGATTGCACAGTTTCGCCTGTTTATCCATCCATACAGCCACAAAAATTTAAATGAATGACACTTAGATGATCTCCAACCTCCCTGGCATGCCCCAGTCAATTTTCGGCCGATAGCACACTCGGACCCCAGGCCCACCCCCAAAACTATGGGTTATAGCACACCGATGTGGCCCAAAAATGCCCTGTTTGTGCCGTTTCGCCCGTTTATCCACACAAATGGCTATGACAATTTAAACGGACCATACTAGGATAATCCCCAACCTCCCTAAAATTCCCCAGTCAATTTTCAGTCCATAGCATACTCGAAACCTAAGCCCACCATCGAAACTGTGGGCCATAGCACACCAATTTGGCAAGAAAATGCCCCGTTCGTGCCGTTATGGCCGTTTATCCACCCAAATGGTCATGAAAATTTGAACGGACCACACTGG
>NW_025893109.1:0-3828 GCF_002878395.1 Capsicum annuum
CTCAAAACTTTGTCAATCTTCAATTCTCCCATTTGTTCAAAACAATTTCTTTAAACATTTTTATGCACATCTCTGTAATATCTTATCATTATTCACTTATTTACTCAATCAGCTTCAAGTACGAATTTAGTATCGAAGTCTTTGTTAGAATCTATTAGAATCTATCTTCCATCTTGTGCTATCAATTCATTTTTAAAGCTTAAGTTCTAGCCCACATTCGTCCTAAAGTCCTCCTGGACAAAATGACTCATATTGACATACTATCTCTTTTCGCATTGAGTACGCTGATATTTATTTTAGTTTACTATTTATTATTTAAAGGTTGTCTAGCGTTTGAACATCGACTCGATTGAAAATCTGCAATTTGACAAATATGCTCAACATTCGAAAAGTCTCTAGCCCTCCTTCTCATCGCTCAAGACAAAACGTTGCGCCTCCTAATCCTCGCCCTACCCTCACGAACTACGTTTGACCTGACTTCCATTTGGATACGTAGGCAGCCCACTTTGGGTTCAGTCTTTATCTAATAAAACATTTGCTTTCCCCTCTCTTTCAAATTTTTACACATTCAAGTCAAGATAATTAACCCAACTCTTGAGCATATAAAGGCAGATTACAATTGAGGTTACGACATTAAAATATAGGACAACCATTTCTCTTGAACTAATATTTTCTTTGAGTGGTGTAGGAATATAAGGCTCCAACTGGGGCAGAATTTTTGACGTGCAAAAGGTGCCTTTCATTCTAAACTAGGCCAGAAATTTTTTAGAATTCCTCAAAAATTTCACAAGTAAACAATATATTCATTCACAAATGACGTGCCAAAGGTGCTTTACATTCTAAACTGTGGAATTTTTTTTTGAGAATTTCTCAAAAATTTCATCACGATGGAGTACAAATCCCAACGGTTCATGGAGTAGAAAACAACAACCAAGGAGTCGACTCGAGCATGGTACAAATTCACATTTCTTTTGACTGATGACTTTTCTTTGAGTACAGGAACAAGTAACAGGTACAGATGACAATAATCACTCCATCACAAGAGACCCAACGATATAAGGTGACAGGAATTACTTCATCACGAAGGAACACGATAGACAATCCAACATCATGACGAGAAGCCACGCAGTTAATTCGACAACAAGACATATACGCTTTTCTATCTTCCATTATCTTTACTATTACGTTTGTTTACTACAATATTCAATCCTCTATGCATACACATATATTTACTAATTATTTTTGTCGAGTCAAGCTACAAGTGGCAGGTACGGGCCACGATTTCACGATGGAGAAGCTCAAATGCTAATCCGTCAATGGAGAAGCTCAAATGTTGATCCGATGATGGAGAAGCCCAATGCTGATCCGACGATGGAGATGCTCAAATGCCGATCTGACGATGGGAAAGCTCAATGCTAATCCAACGATAGAGAAGCCCCAATGCTGATCCGACAATGGAGAAGCTCTAATGCTGATCCAAAGATGGAGAAGCCCAAATGCTGATCTGACGATAAAGAAGCTCCAATGCTGATCTGACGATGGGGAAGCCCAAATGATGAACCAATGATGGAGAAGCTCCAATGTTGATCCGACGATGGAGAAGCCCCAATGCTGATTCGACAATGAAGAAGCTCCAATGTTGATCCGACGTTGGAGAAACCCAAATGTTGATCTGACGATGGAGAAGCTCCAACGCTGATCCAACGATGGGGAAGACCAAATGCTGAACCGACGATGGAGAAGCTCAAATGCCGATCCGATGATGGAAAATCCCAATGCTGATCCCACGATGGAGAAACTCAAATGTTGATCCCACGATTTCATAATATACGGAGAAAACTCAAAAGCTGATCCCACGATGAGAAACCAAATAGCTGATCCAATATCGAGAGATTTAACAGCCGATCCAATGTCATATCGAGAAGCCAAACAACTGATTCAACATCAAGAGGTTCAACAGCCGATCCAACGTCATATTGAGAGGCCAAATAGCTGATCCAGCGCCACGATCCAATGTCATCCAACAGTACAACAGATATGTTTTCTTTACTTCTTACATTCACTTTATGTTTTTAAATGATTATCATTTACATGACTTAACCTTGGTTATCAAGTATACCATGAAGTATGCAGGTAACAGAGAAAAAATAACAAACAGAGACAATTTTCGTTTCTGTTTTCGAAATATTACTCCATCTGTTCATCCACCACATGAACTCATCCATCACTTCACCTACCTCAAAGTTTTCAAATTACTCCAAATCCTATTCATTACCACCTCACCGATCCATGATACCATTGTCAACGCCCCAACCTTTATCATTAACATTTTTTAGGAATATTATTCATTCCTAAATCTAGAACTACAAATGGCCTGATTCTCATAAAAACAGAGATATGTAGGCGACTTAAAGCCAAAGTCTCGGCCACACTATTTTTAACACTTTCCGTGCTTTCTTTCTAGCAAACTATCATCTCGGTCGGGCAAAATTGGCCACTACGTCAACTTTCGTTACTTGATAATTCTTTCATCATTCTCAAACAACGAAGGGGCAGCTGTTGACACCCAATTTTGACCTCCTGATATCACTTTTAGGTCGTTATTTATCAAAATTATTTAACCTTAATTATTAATATTTTTTACATATTATTTCCATTTTTAATACAAACTAACGTGTCTCATCTGTAACTTAGAAAAATGCATAAATTATTTTATTATCTTTTTATATATAATTTTTAAATCAAATACGATATTTTACTTAATTTCATTAATTAAATTATTTTTCACGTAATTGTGCACTCACAGTGTTATAAATACATTGTCTGATTTTCCATTATTTAATGTTATTTATTGATATTATTATTTTTTAACATTGTTATCGTATGCATTATTATTCCTACTAAATTTAAATAACAGCCTAATTTTAAAAACCAATTTGTCCAATTTATTCATCTTATAGCCTAATCTTTACAAATCATGTCAATTTGGCTATTTCATGTCAAATTTAGCCACAGGTGTTTCATTTTTAACCAAATCAAGTTATTAATTCTATTTTAATCCCAACCGTTGATCGAAATTGATCCAACGGCTGAGATCTCTCAACCTTTTCTTTCCGTTTTAATATCCCAAAACCCTAATTTCCTAGAAATATTTTTTCATCCGCCTCCAACACCCCTCTCTCCTATCTCTCTTCTCGCCTTCTAATCCCCCTCTCCTCCTCCTTCTCCCCATCGTCCCTCTCCTCCGGCGAACCAAGCGTCGTCACAAAGCAGCAGCAACAGCCACAACGAGCCGCCTTCGTCCTCTGATCAACGTACCACCGCCGCACCAGCCATGGCACCTCCATCAACGAAGGCCACAACAACGCCGTCATCTCCGTACTCCTAGTAGCCACGCCACCACCAACAGCAGCGATTCAACCCCAGCGCTGCCTTTCCTCCGTCACCAGCAGCCATGGCGCCACGCCAGTCGCCCAAAGCAGCACCAACAATAACGGACCTCCCCTCCGTCCAATCGATCCGTCTCCTCACTGTCGTCGCTGCTTCACTCTTCCCTCCCTGGTCGACAAAAGACCCCATTGTCACTGTCTAGTTGTCATAACCAGCAAGGCTTTCGACAAACATATACTATTTCTATCTGGTTTGATTTCTCAAACTCTTAATTACATGGTTGTTTGCTTTGGTTAACATGCATGATTGTTTGCTATGGTTGCAAATCGAAGCCCTGCAGCTTTATAAATTACGATGCTGTGACTCTGAATTTTGTTCCTATTTGTTAATTTTCGGGCTTATGTTCGTCTCCAGACTGACATACCTATTCAAAGCCCC